>NW_005434609.1:335030-340922 GCF_000315625.1 Guillardia theta CCMP2712
AAACTCTCAGTAGTGCCGCAGAGCTGTTGAAGCAAGTTGCTGCATGTCAGTGCGAGACTGAGTGAGACCATGTCGTCATGCCGCACCCAACCTCTCCCTTCCAGTTCATTCCCTTCAACTTTCGCACCCAACCTCTCCCTTCCAGTTCATTCCCTTCAACTTCCGCACCCAACCTCTCCCTTCCAGTTCATTCCCTTCAACTTCCGCACCCAACCTCTCCCTTCCAGTTCATTCCCTTCAACTTTCGCACCCAACCTCTCGCTTCCAGTTCATTCCCTTCAACTTTCGCACCCAACCTCTCGCTTCCAGTTCATTCCCTTCAACTTTCGCACCCAACCTCTCCCTTCCAGTTCATTCCCTTCAACTTCCGCACCCAACCTCTCCCTTCCAGTTCATTCCCTTCAACTTCCGCACCCAACCTCTCCCTTCCAGTTCATTCCCTTCAACTTTCGCACCCAACCTCTCCCTTCCAGTTCATTCCCTTCAACTTTCGCACCCAACCTCTCCCTTCCAGTTCATTCCCTTCAACTTTCGCACCCAACCTGTCCCTTCCAGTTCATTCCCTTCAACTTTCGCACCCAACCTCTCCCTTCCAGTTCATTCCCTTCAACTTTCGCACCCAACCTCTCCCTTCCAGTTCATTCCCTTCAACTTTCGCCTTCCGGGCATAGACTGAGCTTGTTCCGAAGCTGGCACATCATGAAACCTTCCATCCTTGACCTTGCACTTGCAGTTGTTCTTTCTCTCTTGCTCTGAGTTGTCTTTCTATGCAGCCCTTCCCTCGCTGAGACACCATCCATCCAGGCTCTGCTCACTGCGGCTCTTGTTCACCTTGCTAGCAGATCACTCCCGATCTTCCCGGTCCAGTTTCCTGCGCCTCCCTCCTTTCTGCACGCCTCCTGCATTCCTTCACCTGTCATTCCCGCTCCTAGCATACATCCTAGGTGTTGGAGGGATTGGACTCTTGAAAACAATCACTTTGTGATCGAGCTTTTTGTGAAGTGCTGGATGTAAAGTGACTTGCTCTGCTCTGTTTCATGCCACTTGTCAGCTTTCTGACATGTCTTGTTTCTCCACAGAGATCATCTTCGACGGGCTCACACCACTATCATGGAGGATCGAGCAGTGTGGGATCTGCACGTGATTTGATTGACATTACCTGCTGTGGTCTTTTCATTCAAAGCTTGCTGGAGATTCCGAGAAGCCTCAGGCACACGAAGCATGTGAGCAACTGGCTATGAAGCTCTCTCAATCTGTACATGTCACGTCAAAGCAGCGACTGAAAGGAGATCGGCTGTAACCTTGTTGCATCTCCAACTCTTCTTGTTAGGCTTGTACAAAGCACCTACAACGTCAACATGAACTCTTGATTTGCTTGTCTCAGAAGTTTTACTGGGTCAGCTTCGATGGTGATTGTAATGTTTTACAAACGCTCAAGCAGCTTCGCCATACTCTTCTTGTCTCTTGTCAAGTTGCTGTCAGGACGCACTGCTACAAGCTCCATCATACAACAGAAGCCGAACGCCGCGAGCATGGCGCTTCGCAGCGGGATCACCTGCACAGACTGTGGGCCGTACTGTCTGGCTACTAAGGTAAATGGAACGTGAGGACAAGGAAAGTCGAAGCGCTGAGGTCTGCCGGCAGCTAGCGAGGCCGATGAGGGGAGAATGCAAGGGATTTTCAACCTCCTCCTTCTACGACTCGCAGGTCAACCTGCCTGGTCCCTCCTCTTGTTTTGACGCGTCCTCTGACCTCAGGAAGGTGGGTCCAATCGGCTGTGGGCAGAAGAATCCTTGACGGTCAGGTACTGCGTGCAGAGCCAGGTAGATGCTAGCACCAGCTCTCTTGCCGCTCGATGGCGTTGACTCCTCCTCCCTCGCAGGCCTTCGCGAACCTCAGGGCCCAGAGCTCTCAAGCAAGGCTCTCCCAGCTCAACCCGCAGTTCCAGCAGTTCACCGAATCAGACGCGCAGTCGCAGTGCAGGCAGGTGTGGATAGACATTCGAGACCCTCCCACCTTCTTCTACACGTGCAACGACCCGACAGGCAAGTGAAGGCGCGAGCCGAGAGAAGGAATGACTTGGTACTTGCACAGCCATGGAGGAGGCTCAGATCAGTGGGTTCACCAGCGCCGCCGCCTTCGAGCCTTACAGGGCTGATTTCTCAAGGGCCGTCGCGTCTGCTGTCAACTCCATGTCGTTGTCCAACAGCACCACCCTCCTCACCCCGCAGGACGTTCACGTCAGGAACGTATTTGTCGGTCAGACATGCGCCAAGAACTTCAGCTCCCCGTGCACCTGCACCGTCCAGGGATCTAACGCCATCTGCCCCTCCAAATGCTGCACCAAGTTGCTGTCAGGCCCGGACCCCGGCATCCGCGTTCAGTTCAACCTGTCCTTCTCCAAGGACGTTGCGAACGAGCTTGACAAGATCCTCTATGCGTCCGACACGCTCGCGCTGGAGATCGGCAAAGTGTTTGGCCAGCTCATCGGGACGTCAGATGAAGTTCAGCTGAGCAGGGGGAGGGATGGGAGCGCATGCGGGGGGTCGCAAGACACGACGACGTGCCTAGCAGGAGATGTTTGCGGGCCCGTGACAGATCGGTCCAAGTTCACTTCCTTTGTGAGCACAGACTGGTGGGTGAGGTACGACCAGCAGTGGTACGGGGGGGTAGTGCCGGCGAAGGAGGTCCTGCGAGCATGGTACTGCGCAAGGGACCCCAAGTTGTACATCGGGCAGGTGAGGATCGGGCAGATCGGGTCAGAGAGTCTGTTCCTTAACAACTCCAACTTGTACGCCAAGAGCGAGTGCGATGCTGATCACGGCAACGAGCAGTGCTCGACGGTGAATGCGACGAACCCTGTTCCCTCCGACTGTTGCGGATACTGCTTCCTGAGCAACATACACCTCATGAAGCTCTTCCAGTGCAAGGGCATGCAGGACATTCTGCACAACCCTGTAGCAGTCAGCGTTCTCTCCCAGTACTGCCTCAAGACGCAGTTGTGTAGAGAGTTTCGACCTTGCAGCGGCAACCCTGTCAAGATGGGCGACCCCTTCCAGCTCCTGAACGTGGCGACACGAAACATCTACTGCGGTTGTCTACCGGCATGCCCTTCCGCTCCTCTCACTTGCTCCTCCTCTCGCAGACCCGCTCGACCGAGGATGCATGACCCCGTACATCGACGGCTCACCAGTGAACGCAAGCATGAATCTCTGCGGGTGAAGGGTGGGGGGTGGGGGTTGGGTGTGCCAACAATGAGTCTCAGGTACAAGAGAGCATGTGACTTCCGCCTCGAGACCCTGAGAGTCAGGAGTGGGTACTACGGCAACGACACCTCTGTCTTCGCGCAGGTACAGCAGGTCAACAACCAGACTGTGGTCAACACGAGCATGATAGGTGTGCTCCTTCTCTATCCCTCTCTCCCCTCCTCCCTCTTTGTCTACCTCCCTCTTCCTCTTCCTCTCTCTGCCTCTGCCTCTGCCTCTGCCTCACTCCGGTTCCTTTCGCTTCTTGCTCCTCTTGCTCCTCGCTCCTTACTAAGTCAGGTCCTCGCTCCTGCTCTGGCTGACCTGTAGCTCTGCTGCAGTGGGGGTGACGTTGGCAGCTGCGGCCGTGCTGGGGGGGCTTGCGTTCTGGACATGGTGGATGATGAAGAGGAGAGAAAAGAAGGCGAAGGCGAAGGCTCTCAAGTCTCGGGAGAAATATTTGAAGAAGCAGCTTATACGGAAAGGAGGAGAGCTAATAGAGGACGACGAGGGTTGAAACAGATGCTCTAGATGCTTCCTGGTTGCTCCCTCCAGCACACCCCCAACTCAGATACCTCTCCTCTCAGCTCTCAGTCTGATCTACTGGCTCTCACTTCTCCAGCTTGAAGGACTTGAGAACTTCTTCGACGCTCTTCTGGTTGTCGTCCCACTGTGCCTCCGGGCATTGCATGGTCAAAGTCACGAGCCAGCACGCCCCCGAGCTTCCCTGCAAGATGAGAAGAGAGAGGGGAGAGAAGGGAAGGGAAGGGAAGGGAAGGAGAGGGAGGAGGCTTCAGGTTGCAAGCAGCAAGCAACAAGTCAAGTCTACCACACTCGTCGTGAAGATGGTGGCGAGACGCTTGTCGTTGATGCGATAGTTGAAGATGTATCCGGGTCCGCCTCCGAGGTTCGTCTGCTTCTGCGAGAGGATCTCGCCTATCGTCGAAGCCTTCTCGTTAGTCCCGATGATGTTCTTGGCCACGTCCTCGATGGTCCCGAAGCTTCCCAGCTTGGAGTAGTCGGGCTGGATACTGTAGGAGACCAGAGCGATGTTGAAGTCGTCCGACGTCGGGCTGCGGAAGGAGATGATCTTGGGACGAGCGGGGTTCCTGTTTCCTCCAGGGAACTCCGCCTCTCCTTGAATCCATCCCTGCGGCACCTGAAACTCAAAACCCCTCGCATCGTCGGCGTATCGCGTTCCTTCCGCTGAGCAGGGAAAGGGGCTGACAACAGTACCAGCGGCAGCAGCGGCGGCGAGTACAAGAGCCTGACGTCGATCTAGGAGCATCCGAGGGATCGCCATGGGCTGGGACTGCCGAGACTTCCCATCGCACATGTTGACTGAGACTGGACCGAGTCTCCGCGCCATGGAGCTCTGCATGGAGAAACCATGGAGCGTCAAGGGGGATGCGGCCACGACAAGGAATGCGAGGAGAGTTCTCATCTGACGGACTAGGATGACTGTTAGGAGAGGATAAGTCAGACAACAGCTGGAGTCAGAAAAGACAGAGACTCGTGCTATTTCTGTGCAAAGTCGCCATTGTCGTGAGGCCAAGGGCAACTGTGTGCTAGCATCTAAGACAAGCAGTCCAACTAATCTCGTTCGTTGCTCTGCATACAGCAGAGTGGGGACTTAAGTCTTCTAGCTCGTGTCAATGCGAACCAACGTTTAAAGACTGTAACTAAGTTTACCTATCTGATAGTCATGGTATCAATCACCTGCAAGGAACTAGGGTCTGCCTCTATCTCTGTCTATGTGTCTCTGTCTCTGTCTCTGTCTGTCTGTCTGTCTGTCTGTCTGTCTGTCTGTCTACCTCCCTGCCTGCCTGCCCTCCTTACTATCTTTGTGTGTGTCTGTTCCTCGCACTCCCACTCTCATTTCCTGCATCACGGCACAACCATCATCATCATAACCTCAGTTCTGATCCCGCTTTCGCTTTTCCTCGTCCTGCACCACACCATCCTGCTCGTCTGCCCAATCCTACTTCCTGCCCTCCTATTCGTACACTGAACCTGATGCTGCTCATCCTCCATCTCCTGCCTCTTCCTGTTGACTTCGCTTGCTTCTTCCCGCCTCTGTTCCCTTGTTTGTGCATTGTGTTTTATGACTCATTGGATCCTCCGAACTCTGCAGTTTTTACTCAAATGAGAGAAATAAGAGTTTTAGCAGCCAAACACATAGACATACCAGCCCGCCTCATAGATAAGATAAGAGTTCTTGTAAGGCACGAAAATTCTCTCATGCTGCCGACACTCGTCGTTGCACTCCTCAGACGGTGCCACCGGCGTGCCGCGGCGGACTCGCCCTGGCAAGAGCCTCGGACTCGGACCGGGCCGGCGTCCGATCAACTCAGCCTGGCAGTGCAAGGTATACTGGACGGCAAGTCGAGATCTCAGTCACTGCCGTCCTTCTTCAAGGGCCATGGGCGATCTAGGCTAACACATTGAAGCTAACCCCCTACCGTGGCCTGACCGCACCAGCCCGGGCCCAGACGGCCGGACCGCGTCAGAAACCGTTGAAACCGGCGTGTGCCAGTGTACGGCCGAATTTGAATTGAACGATCGTACCATCAGCGAACTTTAAGAACAGAGTTTGTCAAGGTGGGGACTAGGATAGTTGATTCATACAGAAAAGCAGGATAGGAGT
>NW_005434609.1:341022-341863 GCF_000315625.1 Guillardia theta CCMP2712
GAAAGCTGAGAACCAATGTGACCCAGTAAAATCACTGCAGGATAAATTCATGACGTAACGGCGTTCGCATCTATATCTCTGATCAGTTGAGGCCCAAGAAACTTGCAGATCACCTTTCAATCGTCTGCTGTGTGCTCTCATCGAACCACGAGTCCCCATGGGCGATGACCTATCATGCTTATCAGTAGTGTTTCGAAAGTGAAATTCAGCTGTATAAACCACCTTTTTCTTCGTTTGGAGGGAGGGAGGGAGGGAGGGAGGGGAGCAGAGAGCAGGAGCAGAGAGGAGGAGATGTATGACCTGAATGTTTGGCAGCACAGGCTTGTGCTCAGAATATTCCATCGAGTATTCTCCTTTACCCTGGAGAAGAAAGAAAAGGGGTGAGGGGAGAGATGAAGCGGTTGTGAGAGATGCGATGAAGTTCAAGAGGAGGAGAGAAGAAAGTACTTGAGATGGAGGGAGAACGAGAGAGGAGGGACAAGGAGACATGTAGGTCGAGAGAGGCCAACGAGGAGAGGAGAGAGGAGAACGAAGGGTGTGAGGAGGAGACGAGGGGGAGGAGAGGTCGGGAGTGTTCGACATGAACCTGAGTAGACGAACGGAGGTCGGTGGAGAAACCGAACATGTTTGCAAGAGGCACAGCAGCCGTGATGACAGCATAGCCTGACTGAGCGACCGAGTCCTCAACAACACCTGAAAAGAGAGGATGAGAAGGAGCGAAAAGGTGGAGGAGAGGAGGAGAGGAGGAGAGGAGGGGAGGGGAGGAGGGGGAGGAGGAGGAGGAGGAGGAAAGGTGGTGAAGGAGAGGAGGAGGAGAGAAGGGGAGAGAAGAGGAGGAGGC
>NW_005434609.1:344185-348961 GCF_000315625.1 Guillardia theta CCMP2712
CTATAGAAAAGATCGGTCACGTTGCATGCCTGCCAACCATGATGCCCAAGTTTTCTTGCAGCGTTCTTTGGGTTCCAAGACCATTGAAGATGTCTTCCACTGCTGCTTCAGCTCTTTCGATCACACTGTGAGATTTGCCTCCCTTAGACTGCCTGTGAGGCGAGTGACTGTGGCCATGGAGCTCAAAACTATGTTTGTGATCTCTCTGATCCTTGGATTCACTTCGTCTTTGGAAGGAGATAAAACAATCCTTTCCACTATCAGATGCAACTGTGCACCCGTTGTAGATGTTGACAACCCAGTCATCCGCGTTGGGATGGCTACAAGAGCAAGATAGAGCCTTCAAAAAATCATGTCATTCATCAACGACAGTGAAGGGTGTGATGTTTTTCGATACAGGTGTTTCCAATCACAACCCAGTCTCCACAAACAATGGCACTCACGCACTCACTCACGCACGCACGCACGCACGCACGCACGCACGAATGGAGGGGGGAGGGAGGCCTCAAGTTGGAGTTGAAGGGTGCATGTGAAAGAAAAGGAAGGGAATGGGGAAAGGGGAAGGGACGGGTAGGGATAGAAAGGGACAGTTGGAGCAGGATAGTTCAAGCAGAACAGTTTGGTTCTAACTGCACCTGAAATGATGGTTTGCTTCGTCTCGTCGTCATACCCGACGCGGAATGTGGGATCCTCGCGGGTGAAACGATTGAGCGCCTGAAGAGAAATCAACCAGAGCAAGGCTCGAGAGGGATGAGATAGTGAGTGAGTGAGTTAGCGAGCGAGCGAGCGAGCGAGCAAGGAGGAGGAGAGTGAAGGAGGAGGAGAGTGGGAGCAGGAGGAGCAGGAGGAGCAGGACTGTCTGGGGGGGTCGTGGATGTCCAGACACCTTGGAGAACTTGTCAAGCTGCGTCTTCTGCTTGGGTTGGATCGAGAGCGACATCACAGCATCCGGCACGTGCATGGAAGTCATGGAGGCCTTGATGGAGCCGTCGGTGAATGAGTCGCCGGTGGCGCACTCGATGCCAAAGAGAGCGACGATCTCTCCTGCACGAACATGGTCACTTCCATGCTGCTGCTGCTGCTGCTGATGATGATGATGATGATGATGATGATGGTGATGATGATGATGGTGGTGGTGGTGATGATGATGCAGATGCAGATGCAGATGCAGATGCAGATGCAGATGCAGATGCAGATGCTGTTTCTGCTTATCCTCCATGTTCACATGTCTTCTACTCTCTCCCACTTATCGGTCTAGCTCGCACTCACCAGCCTTGGCCGTGTCGATATCCTCCATCTCGTTGGAGTGCATTCGCACAATACTGTGGAGACATGAGAGGAGGATGGAGAGCATCTCAAAGGAGGAAGGGGCTGGAAAGCAAGGAGAGCGCGGGAGATATCGGCGGAAGGAGGGAGAGGGGAGGGGGGGAAGGAGGACGAGCAGGAGGAGGAGCAGGAGGAGCAGGACCTACCGTGGAACCTTAATCTTCTTGTTGGCATTCACATGCAAAATATTGTCTCCCTTAGAGAAGGTTCCTGGCAAGTAAGTGAGGAGCAAGTGAAGCAGGACAACAGTAGAATTGAGAAACATGACATATTGAAAGTGAGGAAAGTTGGCAAGGAGCAAACGAGTAGTGAAGAGGAGCGAAGAGGAGAAGGAAACAATGATGGTGGTGGTGCAGGTGGTGGGGGAAGAGGAGGACCATGAAGAAGTTGCAGTACCCTGATAAATCCTCAAGTAGGTCAGCTGGCCAAAGGGACTCTCTTGCAGCTTGAAGGCTAAGGCAAGAAGGGGCTCCTTGCTAGAGATCTTGACCTTTAAAACCAAACATCATGACTTGGAGGGAGGAAAGGAGGAGGTGAGAGAAAGCAAAGGGGAAGGTGAATGAAAAGGATGAGGGGGAGAAGAGAACGGGAAAAACAAAAGGAAAAGAAATGCGCAGAGGAATTGATGATGGAAAGGAGGAGCAGAGTGAAGTGAGAGGAGAGGATGAGAGGGGAGGAGGTCTAGAAGTCAAGACATTAAAGGATGGAGGGTAGAAAAGGTCAAGAGACAATAGAGGGAGGGAAGGAGTGCAGTAAGGCGGCACAGAAAGGCGGGGGTACTCAGAGAGAGGCAGAGATGAACGGCAGAAGGAAGGGGGGGGGGGGGCAGGGGGAACGAGGACAGAAAGCCAGACCTCGAAAGGTTCTTCTCCCTTAGAGATATCAAGCGCCGTGTTCTTCACCTGCGCATCTGCTTCAGCCCGCCCACTCTCAGGTCTGACTGTTGATCTCCATCTTTACCTCTGTGGGATTGGGAAGGTATTGGAGGACCCCATCGAGCAAGAGCTGGACTCCCTTGTTCTTGAACGCAGTTCCCATCATCACTGATTTGTGAGTCAGTCGTAGTAAAAACAAGGTGAGGAGTTATGACTAAAAGAAAGACAGGGCAAGGCAAGGCAAGGCAAGGCACTCTGTGTGACCTGGCACAAACTGCAGGCTGAGAGTCGCTCGTCTGATCGCAGTTTTAAGTTCCTGTTGGCATGTCAGCCCCACCGGAGGGTCTCAGATCAGCTCAGACTCGCTAACCTCTATCGTCGGCTCCTCGTCTACGAGGAATTTCTCGGAGAGAGCTTCGTCGACATTGGCAACGTTTTCAATCAGCTGTTGTGGGAAAAGATGAGCGACTAGAAGGGAGAGTAGAGAGAGGAGAGAGCGAGGGAGAAGGTGGTTGGGGGGTGATGATGAAAGTACAGGAGAGGGGATGAGGCGAGCGGACAAGAGAACGAGGAACGAAGAACAGAGTAGAGGGGGAGGGAGGGGGGGTCAACGAGGAGAGATGGCAGGAAGTAGGGAGAGATGGAGGCACCTCTTGTCTCTTCTCTTTACACTGCTGCATCACACTTGCGGGGATATCGAACCACTCAACCTTCTCTCCAAAATCCCCGACAAATCTGGCTGCCTTCATCTCAACAAGGTCGACGATGCCCTGCACCAGTTCAGATGACAGAGAGTGAGGGAGGAACCCAGCTCTACCTCGATCTTGTCTTCCAGCCCAATGGGGACTTGAAGAGCAGCGGCGTTGAGATTCAGCTTGTCTCGGATCTGCAACCTACATCACGATCGTCTTCTAGCAGCCTCCTTTGGCTTCCTCCTCCCTGGCCCCTCCTGCTCCTCCTGCTCTACTAACCCTCCTCCTCTACCACCTGCTTGATCACAGACCATGGGTTGGACCCTGCTCGGTCAAGTTTGTTGATGAACGCAATCCTGGGAACTCCATAGCGCTTCATCTGCCTGCAGAAGACAATTTGCTGTAAGAAAAATGAAGAGGGGAACGGGTGATAATGGCGAAGCGGGGATGAAAGAAGGGATGGAGGGAAGAAGTGAGAGATAGAAGGAGGAAAGTGGAAGAGGCGTCGAGGAGAGTGGGGAGTGACGAAATTGTTGAAACAGAGAAGAAGGAAGGGAGCGTGTGCCTGTCGACAGTGTTCGTTTGGCTCTGAACTCCTCCAACAGCACCTAAGAATGAGGTAGTGAGAAACAGAGCGAGAGGGATAGGGGCAGGGGGATAGAGAGGGAGGGAGGGAGAGGAGGGAGATAGGAGGATCTTGGGAGGGGATCGAACTTACAGAGGACGAGAACTGCTCCATCCAAAACTCTGAGAGCTCTTTCAACCTAAATAAATCAATAAGAACAAAAGGGAGGACGAGGTTGGGACAGTTCAGGGGCACGGAGATAGAGAGCACGAGCAAAGAAAAATGCGGAAAGAAGCACGATCGAAGAGAAAGGGCGGAGGGGAGAGGAACGGAACGATGGATTGAGTCGATTTGATGTGGACCAATCATGTCGCCCACCTCGATGGTGAAGTCAACGTGTCCCGGGGTGTCGATGATGTTGATCTCGTGATCTTTCCATCGACAGAAGGTCGCTGCCTGTCCACCTGGTCACCTCCAAGGGCCCGCGGCACCCTGTCGTACCGATTGGATCGTGATGCCTTTCTCTCGCTCCAGGTCCATGCTGTCCATCTTCGCACCCACCCCATCCTTCCCGCGAACCTGAGACAGCAGCACAGCTCAGCTTCAGCATGGCACCACTCCCGCTCGCCATGGGACCTCGTGGATTGCTGAGATTCGTCCAGTATAGAACAAGATTCGCTCTGTCAGAGTCGTCTTGCCGGAATCAATGTGTGCGGAGATCCCGATGTTCCTCATGGTCTGCAGGCAAGTCAGGCTGTCGACAAGAGGATCCGTCCTGCTCTTACACTCAGATATTCTTCAGAAAAGTGAACCTTGTTCGCATGGAAATTTCTTGAGGGGAATGTCTGCACGAATCTTCAAGAGGAGAACGACAGAACAGGGCTCGGAGAAACCTTCAAGGGGGCCGAGCTTACTTTCTGCTGCAGCAAACAACAAGATGACATATCCATGCGAGCTATGCGCGTGAGATTCCTGCTAGCTGACCTCCACATCATCGTATCCGACGATGGCACGCTGAGACTGACAAACAACAAATCAATTCAGTCTTTGTTCGAGTATTGTAATGTTGCGCGTGCAAGCAGGATCAAGACGTAATCAACGACAGCATCTCTTCAATGTTTTCTGATATCAGTCTCTCCCTCCAGCAGCGTTTGGCTGGCTCAGCCTTTTCATCCCATACTAGCTGTCCTCCTTACCTCCCTCCCGATCTACAACGATGGTCCAGATTCCAACTCGTCCACAGTCTGCACATTATCCCCTCTCCACCGCCCTCCTCCTCCTTCCCCAGTGCTCTGTCTCGCTCCTCCCCATCCTCCTG
>NW_005434609.1:349061-360153 GCF_000315625.1 Guillardia theta CCMP2712
TTTTCCCCGGGGTTTTTTTTGGTCTCTTCCCTTCTCTTCGGGCCTTCCCGCCCTTCCCCCCCCCCCCCCCCCCTTGCCCGACAAGTTCCTCGGAACTCCTGCCATGCTCCCTTTCTTTTTTCATCGTTTTCACTCAATATTGGTAATCCTTATTAACTAAAGATAAATGGTACACATTGAGAATTAATAATATTTGACTGAATAATTTTCTCATAGTTTTGTGTATATTTATTATAAATCTCGTTACATCCGTTCACCCCTCCAGTAGTATGTTTTAGTTATTGCCTTTGGGCTTTACACGTGTCCCTCCTGGTATTTTTTTTTATCTCCTCCTTCCCCCAGTTTTTAAAAGTATTCTTTACCGCCCGCCCACCCGTTTTTCATTACCCCCTCCAAACCCATGAAAGGACCCACCCCGTTCCAAAGGAGTGGTCGTGGTCCGCCCAATCGACCGTCCTACCCCCGTCTATGGGTCGCGCCATGCACGCAAGCAGTTGTACAAGCTACACCGTATTATCCAACTCCTCCTCCTCCTCTTCTTCCTCATCCCCTGTCTTCGAATATCGATCTCAACGCCTTTGCTGCTGTTTCAACTGCTCCTCTCCATTCTCAGCGTGAGGTCCCTGGGTCTTATCTCATTAACCTGCGAGCACCAACCAGCACGTGCTGTAGCCCGTGACAAAAGAGGGTCATTCGAACGTGCGCTCTCTTGTGGTCTTGTACTGTAAGCTTCAAACTGTCGATATATCTTCCTTTATGCTGTGTCGTTGGATCTTGAAATAGCTTGAACGCAATCAAGATACATTGCTTCAATTTGTACTTTCAAGGGGCAATAGTGCGGCTGGTTGCTTTTGTCTGCCAAGTTTGCCGTGTTTGAATCGTTTGTATCATCGACGCAACAAGCAAGTCCGACTTGGATTCTTTTCCATAAGACATAAAGGTCATCGGACGAGGTCTGTGAAACTTTAGAAATCTGTAATCAATTTTGTACATTCGACTGTATTGTTTTGTTATCTACATTGGTGAAACCTCTTGTCCACGTTCACCGAAATTGAAATTATAGTTAAAATCATGTCAAATACTGGAGATATTGCGGAAGGGATGTCTTTCGTGGATTTCATTGCCATGAGCAACAAGGATGCTGAATCTCAGGAGGCCCTGTTTGACGTCATTGTCAACGTGTTAGAAAAGGAAGTGGCATTCAATGATGAGAAGCTGGTGATGCTTGTTTGCTTGAATGTTTTCGAGATTACCCGCTGACTTTGATGGTCATGGCAGAACGGTAAGCCATCCAAGGTCACAGTCTTCCATGGTCATAGGCCACCCAACATCTCAGTGAAGGCCTATCTCGAGCGCATCAAGACGTTTGGTGGATGCAGCACATGCTGTTTTGTCCTTGGTCTTCTCTACTTAGAGCGTCTTGCAAGCTCTGATGCTACCTACCTGCTGAACTCATACAACATGCATCGTTTGGTCCTCACTGCTGTCATGGTAGCCACCAAGTTCGTCGACGATTTCTACTTCTCCAACAGCTACTGGTCGAAGGTGATGCATGAGACTTGGCTTCTTGTTCAAGGTAATTCCATGACGTTGTACTATTCAGGTCGGTGGCATTCAGAATGATGAACTGAATGGGCTCGAACTGGAGTTTCTCTTCCTTAGTGGCTTCAGTTTGCACGTCAGACGGTGCGAGTACGATGAAGCTGTCCTTCAGCTGCAGCAAAGATGCCATGGAGACGACTCGCAGAGTGTCGAAGAGAAATTTGACATGATGAGGATCAATGCAGACGTCACGGTTTCTACCGCAAAGCCTATCGCAGCTCTGTCTTGAGGGTATGGAACACAATTCCCGCTGAAGCGCTGAGCGTTTGGAAGTCTGATTCAAGTTGCTATGGACCTTCGTTGTTCAATGCTATGCCAAGCATCATTCGATTCATGCGCCGATTAGATTTGCTCAAGCATCCAGCCCTCTGCCGCGTCAATGAGTCATCAGTGGCGGTGATAGCCTCGGATCAGTGTAGCCGTACGGTAGTAGTGTGACCATCATACAGTGGCCTAGGCCGGGAACTTCGAACTCTGCACTGTCGCGACCTTTCGAGTCGCCGGGTAGTGGGCCTGGGCGGTTTAATCTAGGCACTCCTGGCCGCAGTATCACTGAATCTGCTCGCTCATAAAAGTTGCTTGAACTTGCCACTCAAGAGCCCGGATTCAATTCTGAGTAGCCTGATCTCAAGGTTCAGTCTCGGAGGGCACAATGACAGTGTGACCTGCGGGCAGAGCCTCCTCCGGCCGCCGCCTGAGGCTCAGCCGACTCCTCGGACATCCGTGACGGTACCGTCACGGGCGGCCCGGCGAGTACCCGGCCGTACGGTCACTCGGCGGCTGCGCGCATCACGATCATGAACGGTGTGAGCCTCACTTCAAGTCAGTACACAAGCCTGGCAGTCGGCTCGAGCTGCCGGACCCAGATGATGAGTTCCACTGCAGCGACGTCCCTTCCTTCACGAGCTGCTCAACCACCTGCAACTGAGCGTTGACTTCACCTTTGGGAGCGGCAACCCCGAAGCTCTGCTGTCTTCCTGGACCTCCTGCTTCACGCTAGTCTCAAGCTTGTCCTCGCTCTCTTCGAATATGCACTCTTCGTAGACTGCGGGCAAACATGCCTTCTGAAGTAGTGCAGACGAGGAGAGATGGAGTGCACCTAGCCTAGTAGCAAGCAACTCATATTCTTCACAAACCATCACATCGCTCACCATGGTCTTCGTCCTTGCGGGCTTCTGAGTTCCCTTCCCGCATGCTGATCGACGAGACCTTCCAGCCCTCGAGCTCGATGGCGTCCAACCAGTGCACGTGCAGGATGTTCCACAGGTCCAACAAGTCTAAGCGTGGAGAGTGGGAGAGGTTGAATCGTCTGGACAACACAAACGTGAGCCACTCACATTGCGATCACTGATCTTACAAGATGCTGACAACAATCGGCGACTGAATCTGCTTCCTCTCGATCTCGATGTCCTTCTCCAGGAATCGCTTCAGACACTGTGTCGTCGTGGAGGAAAGGAGGTCGAGGGTTCGAGCATCCACAGGCCCGAAGAAGAGCAGCTCGAGGAGGGAAGGAGGCGAACGAAGCAGCACTCTCAGCGCTGCATGCGGCATGACGTCTACTCTACACCGCGAGCTCCTTGCTCCCGCACTGCATGGCGTGAAGATGCGTATGAGGTGTATCGTGAAACATCACGCCATTTCTACGAGTCTAGATTGAAAGGGGTAGGGGTATTCTTTCACAGCCACTACCGGTGCGATTTCCAGCGAGGGGATGGGGCAAGTGAAGACGAGGGGTAGGAGGGAGTGACGGGGGAGGTGACATAAATCTTGAGACGACGAGCAGTAGGAGCAAGGGTGCAGGAAGATCCTGAGTGTCCACAGAGGACAGCACTGCCATGATTGACCTCGTCACAGTCCCAGAGCTCCCGGTCGCCGGATTGCAGGTGCAAGTTTCCGCTGCTGCTCTTGGGCTGAGAGCGGCCAGCGGTACAGGCACGAGTTGGAGAGGAGACGAGGAGGAGTGGCAGCTGGGATAAGGAAGGGAGGAAGGATGAGGCAGGGAGGATGAGCTTCATCATCATCACAACCACCACCACCGTCGTCGTCATCTTCCCCTCCTCCTCCATCATATCGATCTCGCTCTCTGTTAACTTCATCACTCTTTTCATCATCACCTTCATCAGCAGCTTCTCCATCATCGCCTTCGCCTCCCTCTTGTCTCCATGCCCCAACAGTTGCTCTGGCAGGCGTGCGAGGTGGTGGGAGCGGGGAAGATCTTGTTAAACTGCATCGACCAGGATGGGCAGGTGAGAAGCCTTCTGCTGTTCTTGACTCTCCTCTCCATCTCCTCCGCTTCTTTCTGCCTCTCGCTCTTGCCTCACCTGTCTCCATCATCACCATCACCATCACCATCACCACCACCACTACAACCACCACCGCCACAACCACCACGCTGCTGGCATCTTGCATAGGAGAGAAGTCGGCATCAACGAGGTCCTGTCTTCCCCCAGCATGCTGACGAACAAGACAGGTCAGGGCTGTCCCAGCATGCCGGCTGCTGACGAACAAGACAGGTCAAGGCTGTCCCAGCATGCCGGCTGCTGACGAACAAGACAGGTCAGGGCTGCTGTCTCCTCGGGGGGGGATCCCGGGCCGAACATGATGGAGTGAGAGGGATCACACTATCATCCTTGGATACAGCAGAACAAGGTTTTGCGTGTTTCTTACTGATCTTATTGAACCAAAAAGAAAAGGGAGGAGGGAAAAGAGGGAGGGAGGGAGGGAGGGCGGAGAAATATAGGTACAGATGTAACTATACACGATAGGCGTACAGTCATCATTATGAGGTTCCCGTGACTCCTCAACGACCTTGGTTCCTCCTTGCATTACCGCTCATCCATGGTGTTTCAGGAGGAAACAGGCTCGAGCTTGGAAGCAGCCAATGTCAGCTCTTCCTCAACGCAGCATCCCTGCACAGTGCTCATGTAGAAAGGCGGTGAAAGTGTTACTTCGATAGGACATGGTCTAGGAACGGTGCTACTAGTGCTTTACAGGGGTATGAGGGATCGAACAATTTCGAGTCCCATCTCCTAGACTTGCTCCTGCATGTTGGCAAGAAGGTCCAAGCGGTCGCTGCTGCCTTGAAGCCCTTTGGCACCTGCCCAAGTGTGAGGGAGAGCTGAGTGAGGAGGAGGACGACGAGGACGAGGCGAGCGAGCCCAGGAGGGGAAAGGTGAGCAAAGTGGGAAATGGGCGAGAGAAGAGGGAGGGAGATGGAGAAGGGGTGGAGAAGGGGATGAGGGAGAGAAGAGGGAGGGAAATGGAGATGGGGTGGAGAAGGGGATGAGGGAGGGAAGAGGGAGGAGCTCACAGTCCTCCTCGCTGATGGAGTGTCTTGCAATCCTATCCTGCGCTGCTCGAGCTGTTGCGTTCCAGTCCTTGCGGAGGAGAACGAATCCAACACCCAGTACCTATTCAAATGAGCAGCTACAAGGCAGGGAAGTAGAAGGAGAGGAGAGGTAGCAGGAGACGAAGCAGGAGAGGGGAAGGGACTTGGAGGAGCGAGAGAGGGAGCAGGAGACGAAGCACGGAAGGGAGCAGTAGAGACCAAGCATGAGATGGAAAGTGAAGGGGAAAGGGAAGAGAAGCAGAGATGAAACAAGAGACCTGCGTGGCTGAGCCGAACGCAAGGCCGATCCACATGCCATGCAACCCCAAGCCCTCCTTGAAGGTGAGGAGGATACCCTAGTAAAAGGTGAGCAGGGAATGGGTGGGGAGTAGGGAAATACCGCAGGCAGGGCGATGACGTAGTATGAAAGGATGTTGAAGAGAAAGCCAATATGCTGTTTACCGCACCTGCTCCATCTCACGAAGACGAAGAGAAGGTGGTGGAGGAGGAATGTGGTTGGTGGAGGAGGAGGAGAATGTGGTTGGGGGTGCAGGAGGAGGAGGAATGTGGTTGGAGGAGGAGGAGGAGGAGGAATGTGGTTGGAGGAGGAGGAGGAGGAGGAGGAATGTGGTTGGTGGTGCAGGAGGAGAATGTGGTTGGTGGTGCAGGAGGAGGAGGAATGTGGTTGGAGGAGGAGGAGGAGGAGGAATGTGGTTGGAGGAGGAGGAGGAGGAGGAATGTGGTTGGTGGTGGAGGAGTAGGAATGTGGTTGGAGGAGGAGGAGGAGGAATGTGGTTGGTGGAGAAGTCAACAGGGGAATGAACAAGAAGGACAAAAGGTCAACAGACCCTCTGAGAATGCCACCAAGAACGCCACAGAGCGAGTCAAGAATGAGAAAGGAGGCCTTGAGAAAGCACGAGTTAGCACGAGTTATAGAGGAGGGGGAGTAAGGGGACCAGGAGGGGAGAGAATGAAGCGGTACCTGGATGGGAATGACCGACGCGATTAGTTGCCAAACTTCTTCATCACACGAGAAACTCTTCGCCTGGCGCATGAGTTGAGCTGGAGCAAATCAAGGGAAGAGGTCTGACCCACTGCTCGCGGAAAACGAAGAGGACGACGCTGAGCAGGCCGGAGATCAGGCAGCAGATGGCTACGGTGACAAGGCTGGAGACTGGAAGAAGGGTCATGCACTCTCGTGAGGAGATTGGAGAGTGAGCAGTTGAGGGAGGGGGAATAAGCATACGCTTTGCCAGAGCGGCGTCGTGAGCTCCTGCATGCTCATCAGTCCCTTCCCTCCTATTGCTCCTGCTCCTCCTGCTCCTCCTATACATACCCAATGCGTTCCCCACACGTGCACTGACAGCAGCTGAAAGTCCAAGAGAAACCTGAGACAGCAGAAGGCTCAGCTAGAAGATTACTCAGTGAAAGTAGCGTGGAATGAAGTACAATGGGAGGAGGGGAAGAATAGGACGAGAGGAGGAGAAGAGAAAGACAAGATCATAGGGGAAAGAGAACAACACGCAGGATTGAAGGATAAGGAGGGGATTGGAGACTGAACCATGAAGGAGAGCTCGGTCGTGTTGAACATGATGGTCTGAGCTGCGATCACCGTCGTACCGAGTTGAGCAGCACCCAGGGTGACGATCTCGAAGCACCACCACTCCAAGCAGATCATCCCCACTGCAGGGGCAAAGTGAGATTCGCGGAGAGAACGAAATGAGATGACAAGGCAGAGATGTCGAAGAGAGAAGGAGAAGGGAGCAGAGGCGAGGGGAGCAAGGGAGAATGGATGTGTTGTGGAAGAACGCGAGCAGGGATCATGGAGGAAAGGAAGAGCGAGAAGCAAAGAAGGGAAGGAGGAGAGAAGTAGGAGGAGAGAAAGATAACAAGGAGCAAAGAAGGGAAGGAGCAGAGAAGTACAAGGAGAGCAGTAGAAGTACAAGGAGAGAAAGATAACAAGGAGCGAGACCTCCTGACAGAGCGAGCTTGAGAAATTCATCAAGGTGCAAGAGGCACTCGCGATCCCACCCATGCCATGTCGGTTTGTGAAGGCCGTGCACCTTGCAAGCAGCGAGGACGATGAGGAGGGAGACGTAGTAGGCAAGGGAGAGAGAGAGCGCTGCCGATGCCACTCCTAGCCCCAGAACGTCCTTTGTCACCAGCAGCCAGCACCCCACCAGGTGAACGACGTTAGCGGCGAGGGAAGCGTACACGAAGGGCTTCATGATCCCTTGCGCTTGGAGGTACTTCCGAAGAGCCTCGAGGACGCCCATGGAAGGCAGCCCGATGAGCATAAAGCGGCAGAACCTTCCTGCTAGACGCGCCACCTCCCACTCCACTCCCAAGAGCTGAAGAATATCGGGAGCGGACCACCACAAGAAGGCGATAGGGATGGAGGCAGCGGCAAGGACCAACATGGCTCGCTGAAGGGCGAGAGAAACTTGACGAGGCTGCTGGGCTCCATGGAAATGAGCAGCGAGAGTCTCAAGCGCGGAGGACAGCCCCATCAGCAGCGAGGTTCCTGTAACATTGACGTACATGGACCCTAGTCCCAATCCCGCCAGCGCTGCCGGTCCCTTTTCCCTTGCTGCTAAGAAGATGGTGAAGCTGAGGCCCATCTGAAGGGCGAGAGACCCGATTACAGGAGCTCCAAGCTTCACAACCTCCGCCCCCTCCATCACCAAAGCCTCGCTCCCTGGCTGTCGACATTGACTGCACTCAGTGAAAGCATTCGCATGTTCTTTACGCGACTTGAGCTCGCGCTCGTCGCTTACGCTCTCCTGGTCCTCTTCGTGCATGTCGGATGTCTCGCCCAACAGTCGGATTCTGTTGTAGTAAACCCGGAGGTAACTTTGCCGGGGGGGGTCTGATCGGCACAGGGGTAGTTGGTTAGAGACGAAAGAGGGGTACTTTGACTAGGAAAAGGGTGGGTAGGTACTGGGGTCTTAGGGATGGGCTACCCTACTAGTCATTTCACCTCAACGTGCGGCTGGTATCGTACCCAGTGAGCCCTGGCTCGGGGGCATGTCAGGATCGGACCGGGTGCTCGTGACTAGCTGATAACTAGTCACATGCCAGCACTGATCACGGGATCCCCCGGGATCATGACTGGCACCGGGCCCGGCCGGCGGCGGCGGCGCGCCGCCGCCCGGCCGGGCGGCCTGGCCCCGCAGGCCGCCAGTGGGTGCCTGACGGAGCGGCACAAGTTTGTTAGACTTATACTTTGCCAAAGTCACGCAGATATCACATCGACCTTAGTTGTAACAAGACAGTTTTTGCTCGGCCTCAAGACCGAGTTTAATGCACACAATACCAGAATTGACCGAGGAGCACATGAGAGATAGTCACGGAGTCACGCCCGTGTATCATCGCGGCTGGACTCCTGATATGAAACTCAGCAAGCATCCAGACATGAGAGGACCTCTGCCCCGGGCCCCGGGCCGCCGCGCCGGGCTGATTCGGCCCGGGGGCCGCCCTGACACTCCGGGGGGACTCCCAGTCCAGGCCGCCGGGATCGGATCGGCCCCAGCCTCGGAGCTAGCAGTTGGCGGCCGCTGAGGATTAGCCGGAGGCTCACCTAGTAGGTTTGGTTCTCGCTGTCACGTGTCACTGATTTTCTCTTTTCGGTCTACTAGCCGGAATGTCAGGGTCACTGTCCGATCAAGCCTGCCATCCTCGACCGTGTCTCCTGATTGTACGCCGAGGCGCGGCCCGCCGGGGGCCAGGACGTGAAACGCCGACGGACCCCGGTAAACCGTTTCGGAAAGTTCAACGTATGAGGCCCGCCCGGCCGGGCCGGGCACGGTAGTATGATGATTGCGGCGGCTCAGTGAGGGCCCCGAGTCCTCTCAGTTCATCATGCTAATAACCGTCAATCATTGAACCGTTTATTATGGGTAGGAGGTTTCTTCCGGATCATATTATTATGTATCCGATTTTCGGGTTGTACCAGAATTTATGAAAGTTTATAGTTCGCAATAAATTTCCCATAAAATTTGCGCAATGGCTTCAGAAGAGGATGAAAGACGGTGCTGTGAGCGATTCTGAGTAGATGAGAGCATTCTTTTCCTCTTTACATCATAGCTAGCCATATGACAATGGATGTATGATGTACACAATGATCTTGAACTACAATCTCACGATTCAACGATGCAATCCGTCTTGTTCTCTGCACCAGGTCGCTACAGACTGCCAGGTCCGTCGTTGCCTCCCTTCTTTCCTCGGTAGTTTCAAGCATTCCACGCACTGCTTGAAGATTTCCTTGGTTTCCTCCATGGTTGCGTTCTCCTTATACACTCCTTTCTCCTGTGCACATTGGTCTATTTTGCCCATCAGATACCTGAAGTCACTCAAACGTTTCCTTGCATTCTGGTCGGCAAAATCACTCGGTTCCAGGGTTTTGAATGGTGGATACCCTTTTTCTGCATTTCCTTGCATCCACCACTCGTAAGCCACATCAACGAACATCTTTGGCCATAAAAAATCTTCTGGCAGAAGGCGAATGCGTCGACCCCAGTTGTATCCGTTCACCTGCAATGCTCCACTCTGCTCAACTTGTGCAGGCTGTCTTGGACTGCTTTGACAGTCTGCCCTCCCATTCACCTGTCTCATCAGGACCTCTAACATATCCTCCATATGACGAAATCGAGTTGTCATCTCTTCCACTTTTTGAAGCACAATTGGCATCATCATCCCTCCGCCGATATTTCCAACACAGTGACTCTGCTCCATGTTGCCATTGTTCACTGAGTTTGATGCAATCAGACTGATGTCTGTTTGCGTATCACGCGTTTCTACCTCCTTCCTGCTAGCTTCAAGCCCTTTCATGCCTCTGAGGATTGTTACATGCGCTGGAATGCCTGTACACCGTCTGCCATCGCCCTCGATTGTCACCATTTTCTTCATTCGTTGAAGAATTCCTTGTTGCGTGAACAGGCAAGTAGCCAACAAAGCATGTTCCTTCGGGAGTGTCTTCATCAAAAATTCAGAATGATACACAACAGAAGCCACAGCGTATTCTGCAACAAGATACAGTTTGGTTGTAATTCCAGGGAACATCTCTGAGATGTAAGACGATACAAATGCTCTTTCATCCCCATCAGACCAGCGAAAGTAGGGGGGCAACGTGGCAAACTCTGCCTTGTCCAGGGGCAGGCCCGTCGCTGTCCTTCCCACATACTGGTCGCCTATCGCGCGGTCAAGTCGTTGCCCTTCCATGTCACCTCAGAGAAGAGAATTACCTGCAGCCTCAAGTCTCATGTATGTGTCTTGCACAGGTCCCATCTTCCAGCCAATTCTGCGCTACGGCTCAGAATCCAGTGATGGATATTGTTTGTCACCTATTACTCAGAGGAACATATCTTGGACCATCTGGACTTCCACCGGAACAATAAGTAGCGGATCCTTTGCACAACATCAGTCATTGGATCCGAGTGGATACCAAACCATGTACAGTACCTTTTCTTACACTGTGTGACCCGATATTTTGTATGTCTATTCCCAGGAATTTGAAGGCATCTTTCAGATTTTCGTTGTTGCGGAACCTGTGATGATTTTGCTGAAACGTCGACTGATTATGCCCGGAATAGCTTTCATTTCAATATCGTTCATTCCAAAGCACACCAGTAATGCCTGCGTTCACCGGAAGTAATATCAATTCTTAGCGATGTGTACAAACAAATCTTCACTTACCAAGGGCCAGCAAGGGGCAGATGTCTGGATTTAAAGGATTGGCGTAAATGTGTTTCCCATCCCGTGGTCGATCTCCTTCCTGATCATTCTTTTGATGAATGATGTAAATTTTGAGCGCATCCTCGAAGAATTCCATATGGTTGTACAGGATTTTGATTCCATTGTTTGCTCTGCAAATGAGATTCCAGCATATGATGAGCATAGTCCTGAAAAAAATCCATTCTGTGCCTGTTTGCTTCAAACTGAAATTCCCTAACATTTTGTATCCTTCGAATGATAATGGGTCCTTCCCACTACTCACTTTAACATCTTTCGTCTCCGATGCACCCTTAGCAACTGTTCGTTTCACGCCTTTGAAATCCTTCTTCAACGAATTGCTAAGTTCGGAAGGCATTTCGAATCCGTAGTGACGATAAAGATCAAACAGACCAGATCTGTGTCCTGACAAAGTGCTAAATGCATACGCAC
>NW_005434609.1:360253-364723 GCF_000315625.1 Guillardia theta CCMP2712
GCTCAAGCCATGTAATGAAAGCTGTGGATGTAAATCTACACTTTGGATCGGTTGATTCCTTATTTTCAAAGTCGATGGGTTTGATTTCACGACGCGTTAGGATATCATGCAGCAGATCTTTATCGGGAACGTAGTGCAAGTTCATGATATTCTGTCTTTCCATGAGCTCCCTGAACTCCTTGGTGAGAACTTCTTTTCTGTTGACATAGAGCCATTGCAAAAGACGTATCATGGAGCTGGTATACATCTTCCTGCTCTTCTTCGATATCGTATTCTCGCGGATAGCTTCCACTGATGCTTCGAGCGCTGCTTCGTCTTGTACGCGTAAGTTGTCCCACAGAGCAGACTCAGCTTCTGTAGAAGAACGTTTTCTCTTTGGTCGTGCATTGTTGGGTCTTGCAGCAGCAGTGGGATTTTGAAACATCGAGCTTGGTCCCTCCATCCCATCATCTAATTGTGACGTGCAAGATGACACTGACATGCCATCTCCTTCCGATTCGTCAATTGCTATCGCTGACTGCACATCATCGCTGGGAGGAGGCGGCGATTGACAACCACAAAATCCAGGATCCTCACTTCGAAAACTGGCACATACTGCATGAAAGTTGCCACCACATTTCCGGCACTTATGTCCAGTCCCAGTCGCAGGGTTGCATGGAGCTCCCTGTATTCGACATTCGCGTCCAAACAGGCATTCTCCGCTAGTTTCCGCCATTTCGTACTTTTTGTTGTACCGGGATCAAAGACTTTTGGCCGTACAATATTGGTACAAAATAAAAACATAAAAGATTTGTTATCAAATAGATATCGACCAGAATTCACTCAAAAACTATTTATTGGTACTAATATTGGGTACTATAGTTGAAGCGGACATCGGTCCATATCAAATCTCAAAGTAAATACACCCGATGCAATGTATATTTTGTACCCCATCATTTGTACTCTCCTGAACTTGACCGGTACTCTCTTAGATCTCTCAAATAAATTTTGAACTTCTGACTCATCCGGATTAATATCCCCGTCTGACAATAAACTATTATAAGACCTACAATAAAAATCCGGATGGTTACTGAGAATTATGATTTCAAAGTTTCAGTGGCTGCTCTACGGGAATCCGCCCCTTTATTAAAACCCATTTATAGCATGAGTTGAACAAATTATTTTTGAAGATCATGTCTAACTTCCATAAGAATTTCACAATTGTTGAATAAATATTGAATTTACAAAACACAATTCGAGGTATTTATGCAGATTAGCATGAGCAGGAAGGTGATGCGGGAAAATCCCCCTTTTGTTACGCCAAACATCCCCAATGCAACTCTGCAGAAACCAATTGTGAAATTTGAAATAAATAGATGTTGGTATGAAATATTTTCAAATATTTCGTGAGATCCCCTCATCCCCCATGCTATCGGAGCTTTAGAAGGGGGTGTAGTCCAGGGGTAGGGTGAAGGGGTCATGGAGATTTGATGAGGGGTACACTAAAAATTCATGACGGGTTCCAAAACAACCACGCCACGTTTTTAGGGGTCCATGAGCACAATAGCCAACCATGCCACTGCCTTATGGCTGAGTGTTGCCCATACCCTTCATGATCCAATATCATAATTATGATATCTGTGAGCATCGAATGACAAGATGAGCTTGTTACTATCTCGGCCCAAAAAAATTCTAGAGTCTAACGCAGAGGTTGGGTATGGGTAGTAGTGGGGTGGGGTGATTTCAGTGCTGTCATGCCTGGGTACGAGAAAATGTTGATCGGTGGGGTGGGCGATATCTTGGACCCATTTGAACGCTTATATATGTTCTTGTAGGGGTGGGTAATCGTAATGGACGGGTAGGAGTACATGGAGTGTTATGACAAGACGGGGTGTTTGAAGTATGATGGGGAGGTGGGGGTAGGGAGAATTTTTCATCAATTGACGGTGGGGTAGGGCCAATTCAAGATGGGTGAGAATTGTAAAAGGGGGTGGGTGATCCTGAAAGACTAGAAATGAGGGGGTTGTGTACAAGTATCAGGGATAAAAGGGGGGTGGGAGGATTCTTTTTTAGCTGAGGGGGTTGGTTTGACCTACAATGGGGGGTAGGGTGGGGATGAGTAAAAGAGGGGGACGGCGGAAAAGGGTGGGTAGTCATTGGAGAAACTGGGAAGGAAAGTTCGAGGGTGGCTGTTGGGGGTGGCATGTGCGGGGTATCAATTGAGGACAGGGTGGGTGGGGTCCCCAACACCGAGGAACGATGGCAGCGCGATGGGTAGCGATGATGGCGCTGCTGCCAGCAGCCTGCGCACTCCATGCGCAAACCCCAGGATCCAGCTTGCGCTCCTCCCTCCCCATGCAGAAGCTCTCGCTCTCATCTGAGAGCGCTATCCTTCGCGGCCCCTCCAAGGCTGTTTCCGAGGGAACCCAGTCCGGTGCTGTGGAGCACTTGCGTGGAGGAGCCGGAAAGGGCCCCCTGTCCTACATGTGGAACGAGACTGTTGAGCTCGCCATCTACTTTGCTCTCTGGTACTGGGGCAACACCTACTGTAAGTTTGATCATCATGTGTGGAGGAAGCTGTGGGGGCGGGCGTCGGGGGGCATATAGCTGTTTCCTAGGTTGCCAACATATGGCTTGTTATGTGTCTCTGTGAGTTTTGTAGATTTGGCTGAGATTTCGCCATGAGAGAGATGTTGGGAGGGGGGTGGGAGGAGAGTGAGGAGGGCATGAAGATGGTGCAGCACGAGTCGGGTGGGTTCTGTGGGTGTTGACCGTTGGTCCGCAGACAACATCTACAACAAGAAGGCCATGAATCTCCTGGGAGGATCCAAGGGAGGACTCGTGTGGACCGTCTCCTCCGCTCAGCTCTTCGTCGGCATCCTCTGGGTCATCCCCCTCTGGATCCTCGGCATCCGCACCTCCCCCAAGATGACTGCTGAGAACTGGAAGCAGATGGCTCCCATCGGCCTGTGGGCTGCTGGTGCCCACGGAGGCTCCGTCATCTCCCTCGGAGCTGCTGCTGTCAGCTTCGCGCAGATCCTCAAGGCCTGCGAGCCTGTCTTCTCCGCCGCCAACGAGGCTATCCTCCTTGGCAAGGTCCAGGCCTGGCCCGTGTACGCTGCTCTCCTCCCCATCATCGGAGGTGTTGCTCTTGCCTCGGTGAAGGAGCTCTCGTTCTCCTGGCTCTCCGTGATCTCTGCCATGATCGCCAACCAGTGCGCTGCCCTCAAGGGAGTTCAGGGCAAGGACATCATGAAGCAGCCGTGGGTCAAGGCCATGGGCCCCGCCAACCAGTACGGTGTCGTCAACATGCTCGCGTTCTTGTGGACTCTCCCCATTGTGTTTGCTGTGGAGGGACCTAAGGCCATGGAGTCGTGGGAGAACGCCATGAGGAAGGGATCGAAGAAGGAGGACGTGCTGAAGAACGTTGTGTTCTCTGGCCTCACCTTCTACCTCTACAACGAAGTCTCCTTCCTCTGCCTCGGCAAGGTCACTCCCATCACCCACTCCGTCGCCAACACCCTCAAGCGCGTCGTCGTGCTCGTCGTTTCCTGCATCGTCTTCAACGTGAGTGTGCTTGCAGTATCTGGATTTCCTCGCTCTTGCTGTTGTTGCTACCTCGTGTACTTGTCTCTGCTCTCTTCCTCGTCTTCCCCTTTTTCCTCTCCCCATCCACTTGCTTGCTTGTGCGCATTTCCTCATGGTTGTGATGCTGTTGACTGACTGGTTCTCTGCAGACCCCCGTGAGCAGGGAGAGCATCATTGGCTCCACCATTGCCATCCTCGGTACTCTTCTCTACTCCCTCGCCAAGCAGAAGTTCGGTGGAGGACACTAAGCAGCTTGCGAGTAGAAGCTTGATGTGTGAGCGAGATAATAAAGGATAGCGTGTGAGACTTGTCTTCCTTTCTACCTCGATCGGACACGTACTAATCGTTAGCTCGCCCTCGTACCTGCGTGGTTGTCACGCTCCCGCCCCTTCAGCATTCTCCTTCACGTCCTCCCTCCTTTCATCTCTTGTCCTTCCTCCTTCCATTACTGCAATCTCACACCATCTCGATGCTTGTTCTCCTTCCCTTGTCTTGTGCTGGCTGGTTTATTAAACTACATTCACCTCCTGCTGGTGCCTTTCTAGCCGCCTCCTCCTCTCGGCGATCCGAGCTGAGCGCATCGACTCTCTGCCTGCTGATCGAGTTAGCTCCTGCTCCTAAAGCACGATACGAGAATGCGAGAGGAAGGAGGGCGGAGGAAGGACGATGGACGAGGAAGGAGCAGGAAGGAAAAACGTCAAAAGAGGATTCATACCAGCGTCCTGCCTCGTTCTGGACTCCCTCGCAGGCTCCAAGCTCTCGAGAGTAGTCAAGATCGTCTGCAAGAATCTCAACAGGCGCTCCTCGCATCCTCATCCTAACCCTCCTCCTCCTCCTCCTGCTCCTGCTCCTGCTCCTGCTCCTCCTGCTCCTCCTCCTCCTGCTCCTCCTCCTACTTCTCTC
>NW_005434609.1:367311-369020 GCF_000315625.1 Guillardia theta CCMP2712
CTGCCCCTGCTCCTGCTCGCCCCCTTCCTCGTTCTCCATTTCCTCACCTTGGTCCTCAGCAAGTTTCCCGAGTGGGGATCAGCATGAAAGAAACCATCATCGAGCAGCTGCTTCAGGTTGCACTGGACCCCAATGTTGATCAGCTCCGCCCACTTTTTCCTCTCCTCCTCGGTCGCCGTCACTTTTCTCCTCTCCTCCTGCGTCTCCGCCCATGGCGGCTTCGCCCCCTCAATCCACTCCATCACCATCACCCTCCTCGTGCAGAGCTCCTCCTCCACCTCCGGTACCACCAGCCCGCTGATCTCCCCATACAGCTCCTTGAATCTCCGCGCGTTCCTTGCTTCTTGCCGGTAGTCCACCTCCTCGAACAGACGCTCTGCAAACTCATCCAAGATTGCCGACAGGTCCGATCGCAGCTTCATGCTCCTCTTTGCCACCCCCGCCATCCCTCGTAAGATGTACATATCGATCGGCATCGTCTGCGTCAGCCCCGGCCGCTGCACTTTCACTGCTACATCCCTTCCTTCTCCTGCTGCTCCTGCTGCTCCTGCTGCTCCCCTGTGCAGCCTGGCCCTGTAGACCTGCCCGAGGGAGGCGGACGCGACTGGCTCAGGCGAGAAGAACTCGAACAACTCCTCCACCGACCTCCCGCTCTCCTCCTCTATGATCGCCATCGCTTCCTCCGTAGCAAACGCACCGACGTTGTCCTGCAGCTGCTGCAGCTCCTCCATGTACTCCGCAGGCACCACGTCCGGCCTGTTGCTCAGCGCTTGCCCGATCTTGATGCTGGTAGGCCCAGCGTCTGCCAGCACCCTCCTCAGCTCTCTCGCCCGCTGCTTTCTCAGCTCCTTCCCCTTCCTGCTCATCAGCAAGTCCAGGGCCACGTTGAGGAGCCACTTGCCGACGGGAACACCGACCTCAAGCAGGCGAACGAGGACAGGGATGGGGTTGCGGTCGTAGTATGCTTTGATCTCCGATGGGGAGTAGGTGAGGAAATCCTTGGCGAACAGTCTTCCTCCTGATCTCGCCCTCCTCCTCCTCTCCTCTCCTCCTCTGACCTCCCCCCTCGCAGCCTCTTCAATCCTCCCCTCCCTCACAACCATGGCGGGGAAAGGCATACCCCCTTCCGTCCCCTTCACCCTCTTCGCCTCCTCATCCAGGAAGCGCTCGAGACCTCCCTCCTTCAGAAAGACTTCAGAGATGTAGGGGGAGTCAGCCTTAGCTCGATCTTCCTCCTCCTTCTCCTCCTCCTTCTCCTTCTCCCCCATGACCATGTGGGTCCTGGCATCAAAAGTCCTGTCCTCGTACATCTCCTCAAGGAGCCAGGAGGGAATCTCAACCTCCGTCCAAGGCTTCCATGCTCGTTTCATCTGCGGCACGAGCTTCCCCTCAATCATAGCTCCCTCCTCTCCCTCCTCCCTCCCATCCACCAAGTGCACCCTGGGGTCTTGCAACGCTGAGAGCCTGCAACGTCCTCGACGAACCCTTGCTCCTCCCCGCGCCATGGCCACCCTCCTCTCCATGTGCCGCAGCTGCAGAGTTGGGGTTGAGGTGAACGATTGGGCAGTCGGCACGAGCGACATGGCGGCTAGAGCGATGCAAACAAGGGAAGATCTCCAGGGCATGGCAGCGGGAAACATGTGCCTTGACGACAGCTGTCTGTCCGTCTGTCCGTCTGTCCGTCTGTTACCAAGTCCTCTTGCTGACGA
>NW_005434609.1:369120-369913 GCF_000315625.1 Guillardia theta CCMP2712
CCTCTTCTCTCTCTCTCTTCCTCTTCCTCTTCCTCTTCCTCTTCCTCTTCCTCTTCCTCTTCCTCTTCCTCTTCCTCTTCCTCTTCCTCTTCCTCTTCCTCTTCCTCTTCCTCTTCCTCTTGTTCCTCTTGTTCCCTTGTTCCCTTGTTCCCTTATTCCCTTGTTTCAGACCATTGGCCTCTTATAACCCGACTGCAAGACTTATCGACTACCCCACCCTCTATTAGAAGTACCCCCACGTGATGTACCCTACAGATTTCCTCGTGACCCATTTTTCATGCCTATAAGTAGGGGTACTTAATGGTCAAACTTGACCCCCCTCCCCTAACATTAAACAAGTACCCCCGCATTCATGATGACATAAATCGTGGATCACCGTCACTTTAGCCCTTGAATTAGAGGGTGGGGGTACAAGTCGAACACCTACCCCTGAAAGTACCCCTGAATTTGAGTCCAAAGGAGGGGTGAATTAATGTGCTGCAAACTACCCCGTCCATACCATAAAATCCGCTAAGTTTGATCTATATATCAGGGGGTGGGGTAGTGGCCCCGACAACTTTCCCGCTTAGGAAGCCCTTCCATGGCGGAGAACGAAGGGGAGGGAAGGGAAGAGGAGGAAGGGAGAAGAGGAGCGGAAGAGAGGAAAAGAGCGGGAAAGAATGAAGAAGAGAGAGGAATGGCGAAAGAGATGAGGAGAGGGAGGAAGAGGGAAGACGAGGAAGGGAGGCAATGGAACAGGGAGGACAGTGGGTGAACGAGGATGGGTGATGGAAGCTGTGAGAGCAGGAGAGAG
>NW_005434609.1:370465-377298 GCF_000315625.1 Guillardia theta CCMP2712
TATCTCTCACTGTCTTGCTGTCTTTGAAGATCTCTTCCTGCCTTCTCCTGCACTCTGCAAGCTTGTTGATGTTCTAACGCTCCCTCAGGTCGACGAGTCCAACCACATGATCATCGCTAACGCCACCATCGACCTGCTCGCCTGCCTTGCCGTCCTGGAAAAGTGCCAGCGACCCAAGTCAAGGGAGGAGAAAGACTGGGGCGGGCTGCTCCATCAGACGCAAACAGAAACGGTGTGGGATGACGATGTTGCTATCTACACGCCAGATGGAACCAAGGTGAGGATGGAGGAGGGGTCATGCTAGGAGGTGTGGGGAAGGGACTGACACGGGTGACTTCAGATCGGTGAGATGAAGGTAGTTGTTGACATGCACTTCAAGACAAGTCCGCAACGAACGTCCTTCGAAGTCAATGAGATGCTGGCGGATACAGATCCCACGCTCCCCATGTAAGGGTTTCATCCTTCTCCTTCTACTCTTCTGCAGCCAGTTCCTCATCCTCATCCTCATCCTCATCCTCATCCTCGTCATCCTCCTCTTCCTCCTCTTCTTTCTCCTCCATGTTTTCCTCCTTCTTCGTCCCCCCCTTTACCTCCTTTATATCATCATCAAGACCACCACCATAATCATTCCCACTCCTTCTTCTCCTAGCTTCTTCTCCGTCCTCCCTCCTCTCCATTCTCTTCCTCTTTCCTCTCCCTCTCCTCGATCCACCTCTTTTCTTGCTACTCCACCTGACTCGCATGACAGCTACCCTCCCGGATCCTACCACAACGAGTTCTCAATCCACTCTTCACACGTGGAGCATCTGTCAACGGTGAGTACCCCACGAGCTTCGAGCTGCTGGTCAGGTTTTGCGCTGACTGGCCGTCAGATCATGGAGGCATCCAAAGAATCTTTCCATCCCAACCACAAGTCGCTGAACTCTACGTCATTGGAGGAGGAGGCAGGACCGGTCCAGACCTCCTCCTCCTCCTCCTTCTCCCCGGCAGCCACGGAAAGGTTCCATGGGGATCAAACAGCCTCCTCTGCTCGGCTAGGGAGGCTCAGCGGGTACAACGACGACACTGAGGTGTCTCTCAATAGGACGTATCCGTCCCACCGCCCAGCGCAGAGAGGAGCAGCGGAAGGAGCGGGAGCAGGAGTGGGAATGGGAACAGATGGAGGCAGAGAGGAAGGAAGAGTGAAGGGAACGGAAACGGAAGCAAAGATGGGAGAACAACATGGCGACAGAGCAGGACGGGGAGGAGAAGGAGGAGCAGGAGGAGGGGGAAGAGGAAAGCAGCATTCTTCGATCATGGATGGGAGCAAGGATCTCCTACACGATGGCGATCAGGCCATGAACAATCTGATGCGACTGATAGAGGAAGACAATTGGAGCCCGTCGAAGGTGAAGGGGGAGCAAGGAAGAGGGAGGGCAAGCAAGGCGGGAGGAGGAGGAGGGAGAGAGGAGGGAGACTTCCATAACATCTCCAGCATCCTTGAAGTCTCGTCACAGGGCCAGCTGGACGACAGCTTGTCGTTCAGGCAGCAGGAGGAGCAGCTGAGCAAGAGCCAACGGTCGTTCGCTGGGCGAGAGGAAGGGAGGCAGGAGGACAGAGCACTCGACGACAGCGACGAAGACAACAACAGCAGCAGCATCCGCAACAAGAACAACAGCAATAACAACACCATCAACAAGAGCAGAAGCAACAACAACAGCAGGAGCAACAGCAACAGGAGCAACATCAGCAATATCGACAACAACGACAACTCACAAACAACACATGGAGGCGAGGTGACAAGAGATGGAAGGCTGAGGGGAGGAGAAACAAACAGCTGCATGCGATCGGTAGAGCTGCTGGAAAAGCTGCTCATGAAAGGGAAATCGCTGATCGGGGAGATGGATGAGCTAACTCAGAAACGTGGGACGAAAAACGATGAGCTAATTCAGATACAATGCGCCACCAACGACAAGGAGCTTGTCCAAAAAGATGCCAAGGTGAATTTGAGATGAAATTTTAAAAAGAGATCTGACTTGCTCCTCCTCCTCCTCCTCCTCCTCCTCCTCCTCCTCCTCCTCCTCCTCCTTCTCTCATCCTCTTCCTCTCCCTCCTACTTCCCTGACTCTCCTTTCCTGCCTCTTCTCTTGTTTCGATATAACAGGATGAGGAAGATGAGATGAGCGAAGAAGATATTCTGCTGGCTGAAGACATGTGCTGCCTCGACCACGATTCCTCTTCTCCATCACAACAAGTCCCTGGACACTTCCAAGACGAAAGAACGGAGGTGGAGGACGAGGCTAGAGAAAGCAATGTGAATGAGAAGGAGAAGGAGGAGCAGGAGGAGCAGGAGGAGATGTTTCATCTTGCTGCCAACATATCATTCCTTGCCGTTGGAGGAGGAAGAGGGATGCTTCGGCCGGGAGACGAGCTGTACATCGACTGCGTGCTGCACACCAAGGAAGGAGCAGGAGCAGGAGCAGGAGCAGGAGCAGGAGCAGGAGCAGGAGCAGGAGGAGCGGGTGAAATCTTGGTCCATCGACAGTTACGGGTGGAGGTACCGGGCTCGATGATACTGCAAGAAGGGCAGACTATGGCGATAGGAAGAACGATGAAGGTGCCGATAAGGAGGAGGGAAGTTCTCCTCCTCCGTGGCCGCTCGACCCCTCCTCCTCCTTCCCTGGAGTTCCGCGTGCTGCACCAGGCGAGGACGCGAGTGTTCGGGGAGGAGGAGAGGAGGGAGGTGGGAAAGATGAGGATGGTTGGAACGGGGAGGATGGAGCTGGACCGAGTCTGGAGCTCAGAGGACGGGAGATGGGCGGGTATCATTCACCTGAAGCAAGCGAACGATGGCGGGAGGAGACGAGGAGGAGGAGGAGGAGGAGGAGGAGGAGGAGGAGGAGGAGGAGGAGGAGGAGGAGGAAGATATGATGACATGATTGTCTCGTTGTTTCAGAGGGACGTGGAGCAGGAGAACATCGTTGGGCGCCTCGATGTCTCCGTTTCTTTCCACCGAGGGTGCCCAACCATGGAGGATGCTGAAGTTGGCGCGGGAGAGGCAGAGGACGGGAGGAGGAGGGAGAGCGAGAGAAGGACGGGAGAAGACGGGAGGAAGAGGGAGAGCGAGAGAAGGACGGGAGAGGAAGGGAGGAGGAGGGAGGGAGGAGCGGAGGAGGGAGGAAAGGGAGAGAGGATCGACTTCCTGTTGCAAGTGGAGGACCTGATTGGGTTGCAAGGGCAAGGGAAGCTGCTGCTGCTGGGGAGATGTTGTGGGCAGCCGTTTGCGGGGAGGATTGTTGAGGGATCGCTCCAGTGTCGGGGTGAGGGAGCGAGTCTGGTGGTGAAGAACATGATGGGAGGAGAGGAGAAGTTGGTTGCAAGGAAGTTGTTCAACAAGTCAGAGGAGGGGGAGGGGCGGGATGGTTGCACCGTCCTGTTGGAGGTGTGGGACGTGAGGGAGGATGGAGGGAAGAAACTGGTCGGTCTGTGCCGAGTGACTTGCGAGGACAAGAGCGCAGTCGGAGGAGGAGGCAAAGTTGAGGACAACAAGGAGAAGAACAAATCGAAGAATGCGGGTGTGAGCAAACAAACAAACAGAGATGGAATGAAGGAGAAGATAAGAGGGAAGGAAAGCTGCGTCAAAGATGCGATCTGGATCGAAGGGAAGTTCGCTGTCCGCAACCCTTTGACAGGGAAGGACGTGGGTCAGGTTGCGTTGACGCTGTTCCATGGCTACGGAGACACCTTGAGCAAGTTGAAGTTGAACAACAACATGGACAGGGAGGTCAAAAGAGTCACCGAGGAGAAACTGAAGATGGTGACGGGCGCCATGCAGCAGGCTGGGACGGGAGCATGCCGGGTGGCTGTGCGGGAGGAGGAGCAAGAGGAGGAGCAGGGGGAGGAGCGGGAGGAGGAGCGGGAGGGAGCACGACATGGAAGTTGTAGAGATTACAATGGAAACGATCGCGATCAAGGTCGTGAAGATGTTCAGATAGTGACAAGAGTCGGAAAAGTCTGCAAGAAAGGTGAACATGAGACCGAGAATGTTCACAACCCGCAAACCCGTGCAGCTGGGGATCACTGGGAGCTGGAGAAATTCCCTCGCCGAGATCGACTTGAAGGAGCCGACGATGGCTGGAAGAGGGAGAGGCAGGAGGGAGGGCAAGGGACGGAGGTCAGACACGTCCTGACGCTCAAGGTCAATGCTCTGTATCACCTTGACCGCATGACGGGCGTCAGAGGAGGTGACGAGGTCTACCTAGCGTTCCAGCTCGACGACGGGACTTGCCAGACGTCCTCCTGCTTCCTCAGAGTCTCTTCCTGTATCAGATTTCAGCACTCGACCTGCCTCGCGACCTTTTCCAGCCGCCATGGAGGGACAGGAGAAAAGTTCGCTCCTGCCTGCGACGGTGTCCTGTTCAAGGTGTTCAGGAGGGGCACTGGGACTGAGCAAGAGGACAGAGAGCTTGCTTTCTCGTACCTATCTCCTTCCCTCATCAGGCCCTTTTTGATCTCAGCAGCAGCAGCAAACTCTTCCCGATCCTCAAGGCTCTTTCGCCTCCCCCTCTCCTGCGCCGACCTCTCGGTTCCTGACCAGTCGGCGAGTGAGTTGCAAGTTGAGCTCGCCTACTCCCAGCACAGGAGGGCTGTACAGCCAACACCCGAGACAGAGTCGGTGAGATGATCTTACACACTCCTCCTCCTCCTCCTCCTCCTCCTGCTCCTCCTCCTGCTTCTCCTGCACCTCCTGCTCCTTCTCCTTCTCCTTCTGCTCCTCCTCGTTCTGCTCCTCCTCCTCCTTCTTTCTCCTGCTCCTCCTCCTTCTGCTCCTCCTCCTCCTGCTCCTCCTCTCGCCCCACCCTTGTGCTTACAATCTTCTTCTCATCGCTGCTCACTAACTTGACCGGTAGGATCGTTCCTTTCTTGCTGACGTCACCATCACCCGAGCGATGGGCCTCAAGAGCTCAGTCGACGATGTGGAAGAGAAGTCGGCAGACTGCCGTCTCCTCATGTTCGATGGGCCAAACACGTTCGTCGTGTGCAAGCTCGAAGATGATGATGAAGATGAAGACAAAGGCGCAGATGATGATGGAGACTATGCAGGAGCACACAAGAGTTGGAGCAGTGCTATCGTAGCTCACAGCTTCTCCCCGACCTTCAACCTCCAGCTCTCCATTCCCCTCCCATCGCAGCAGGATCTGATCCGCTACGTCAACAACTCGAGGCTGCACATCTTTGTCTTCCACAGATGTCGCAAGCATCACAGATGCAACTCGAACAACTGCTGCCGACATGTCCTGCTGTCACATGCTGTTCGGTCCTCAGACCTTCTCCTCTCCCAAGTCAGCCTTCCTCTCTCCTCCCTCCTCTACAGCGATCGCGCAAGCACGTGGGTTGCTCTCCGAACGCCCAGGGGGCGAGGAGGAGGCGCTGTCGAATTGACGGTCAGGAAGTCACAAGGAGTGCAGAGCTGCTTGCGAGCTCATGATGAGATGTTGATCTCGAGGATGATCAGACACTGCTGTGATCTCAGGGAGGAGGAGGAGGAGCAGGAGGAGCAGGAGCAGGAGCAGGAGCAGGAGCAGGAGCAGGAGCAGGACGGAAGCGCGAGTGCGCGAGAGCTGAGCCTGCATGTCATCTTTGAGGAACTTGTCGTCGATGGAGCACAGGAGGTGGAGCATGCGATGAACTTTGGGAACAATCTTGCTGGCGGGAAGAGCAGCAGGAGCAGGACCAGGAGCACGAGCACGAGCAGGAGGATCAGGTTTCGATTCTGTGTTTGCGACCTCGGACAAGTCTGTGAATTTTCAAAGTTGGCTGTAAGAAGAAAGAAGAGACGTCAGAAAGACAAGGAGGAGAAGGAGGACAGGAAGGACAAGGAGGAGGAGGAGGACAGGAAGGACAAGGAGCAGGAGGAGGAGGAGGAGGACGAGGAACAGAACATCTTCGTCGTGGACCATTCTCGTGTCTTCCCAGTGCGACTTGACAGGCAGTCGATGACAAAGCTGCTTACTCGTGATGTCTGGATCCGGTGTGAAATGCTGGCAGAGGACGAGGAAGAGGAAGACGAGGACGAGGAAAGGATGAGAAGCATGCAGCTGGGAGAAGTCAGATTCAGCCTCCGCTCCCTCCTCCTCAAGCTCCTGGGGAAGGAGCTGGGAAGGGAGGAGGAGCGAACGAGATGGGTTGGCGGCTTCTTTCCCCTCGTCAAGGAAGGATCGTCAGCCATGCTGGGCAGGATAAGGATGAAAATAGCAGCCACCCGCAGACGCGCAGGAGGAGGAGGAAGAGGAGGAAGTGTTGGTGGTGTTGGTGGAGCCAGGGGGGTATGTCAGCTAGTGAGGAGCTGGACGAGGTTCGCCGACGGAAGAGGTCGAGCAGGTCAGGGGCCCAGGAAGGAGAAGGAAGCGGAGCAGCAGCAGCAGCAGCAGCAGCAGCAGCAGCAGCAGCAGCAGCAGCAGCAGCAGAAGCAGCAGCAGCAGCAGCAGCAGCAGTGGTTCGATATCAAGATCGAGGAGGGTCGGATCCTGCAAGGCTCCTCCACCTCCCTTGGCGGCTTCTCGGTCTCGTGCCCCCAGCTCGAGGTCAGCACAAGCGTCTGCTCAGGAAGTTTGCGGCCGAACTGGAGCTCGCAACATCTTCTTCCTCTCGACCTTTCTTCTCCCCTCCTCTTTCAGGTCTGGGAACACAGGAGCAGGGAAGGAGAAGCAGGAGCAGGAGCAGGAGCAGGAGCAGGAGCAGGAGCAGGAGCAGGAGCAGGAGCAGGAGCAGGAGCAGGCGACGCTTCGGTGCTCTTTCCTTCCACTCTTCGGCTCCTGGGTGTCGCTCGGGTTGACCTCAGCATGCTCAAGAGC
>NW_005434609.1:378906-407764 GCF_000315625.1 Guillardia theta CCMP2712
TTGGCGCGAGCGAGAGTGGTGGTGATGCGACCATGGCGGATGACTTCGGTGGTGAGGGAGCGAAGGAGAGCCTTCCTCTGATCCTGAGGCAGGCCGAGCTTGGCGACGCGCTTGCCATGGCGCATCATCTCTAGACTGGACAGGGCGCTGCTAGCTCCATTGCGGGAGGAAGAGACGGGGAGTTGGGGGCCAGCGAGGAAAGCTGCGAGGCATGTCAGTGTTACATGATGTGTGTGTCTTTTCGCCCTTCGTTTTCATCGTTTTCAAGCACTAGGAACAACAAGAAAACAACACATTATCGTTATCGTCATTTACATCGCTGTCTTCATCGCTGTCCTGGCATCATCGCCCAGATCGTCATGGTTATCATCATCAAAGAAATCATATTGCAGGTTGCAACAAATTTCTTCTTGTAAGTCACATCAGGAAAGCCGATGGCCAAGGCATCATGATTGGGTAGCATGAATACGAATGTTCATGCCTTCAATGAAACACACGATAGAGGCACACAAGAGCCTTTCATATGACAGCCATGAAGCTGTTCATTGTGTGTACAGAGTGATTCTATGTGAGCCCTTGCAAGCTTCGACATAAGATGAAGGGTTCGATGTCTCATGCATACACCATCAGGGCAGAAAAGGTCCAGTAGCACGACAAGAAACCAGCACAAAAAACACAGCAAACTGACTCATTCTTCCCGCCATGTCAACTCGATCCACCGTAAACTCAGCAGACAAATTAGCATGCTATGACGTCACTCATACCAACAGCACATCCATGCTCAATCTGAGAGAAGCAGCGAACATCGCAACGGACATGAAGGGGGTGGAGCCGATGATGCTCAGCTCCAGGACAGGCAAGTGAAGGGCATCATGCAAAGAATGAGCTGAGAGGCATTAAAGGGATGGAGAGTGTTAAAAGCAAGCATGACGTGCGGGGAGACATAGACGGGTTGAATACAACAGAAGGAGCAACAAGGCAGGGCAAGGCTGGGAAGCACGGGCTGGAACTGAGGGGGCGACGAGAACAAGAGAACACAGAGGGGGTTGAGGAGGAGGGATAAGGTGGAAGGGATAGGAAGGTTGGTAAGGAGAGCGATCGCGAATGGAGGAAGCGGGTATTGTCATCACCTGCTGCTGCGGGGAGGAGGAGGAGGAGAGCGGCAAAGCGCATGGCGGAGGCCGTCGTGGGGCCACGAGACCCTCGAGAGAAGGAGGGGTGGGGGTGGGGGGAAAGGCAGACGTAAGGTGGGGTACAAGAAGGTCTTATGGGGGGTGGGATCAGTTGATATGACAGGGTGGGTCTATTATGTCAGTTTGAGGGGTACAAATTCCGGATTGCAAAAGTGGGTGGTGGGTGATAAAAGGTGGGGTGATTGTGGGATAAAGTGGGGGTAAGGGTGCAAAGAAACAGGTCGGTGGGTGGGTGGTAATTGAAAGATAAGGTGGGGTAGGGTGGGTTTCTGATGCTTGAGAGGTGGGCGGAATTTTAAAACTAAAATACAAAAATATTTCTAAACTATAATACTTTTGATAAAGTGGTACAAAGAAAAAGTCGACGATGTTACTTATCATTTTAAACTTTTATAATAAATCTCGATAGGTGATATTTAAAAATAGAATAGTTGACTCTAAAATTTCTCGCTATCAAGAAACCTACAAATCAGTATTGAAGAGTTTGTAATGGTTTATGGTACTCTGAAAAACATTGTAGGCTCTGCTGATACTGGTACCGTACCGTACAGTACAGTACAGTACCGTTCAGTACCGTACCGTTCAGTACAGTTCAGTACATTACACAGTACAGTAGTCGTACGTAGAGTGGCAGTCAGTACCGTGACAGCACACTTCTTTCAAGTCACTGTGAGCGGGCCGGGCTGGACTCACAGTCCGAGTTGCGACACTCCGTCCCGTGACTGGTGACTTGACTCGGCACTTGAGCTCATGAGTCTGGCGGCTCCGGCCCGATTCCGAACTGGAAGTTGCCAGACCGTGCTGTGTCGGACCGTAAAGGCAGCAGCACCATCGGAGAGTTCAGAGCCTATATTACAATCGCCATACGCTAGTCCTTAGCGATTCCATCCACCGAATGCTGAAAGTCGCCGCCCTGCTCGCTATCTCCCACCTTCAAGTTCATAGAGTGGTAAGGGTGTGACGGTTAAGCAAAGGATTCTAACCTTTCCTGTCGGGAAAATGGAGCATTTACCATTCGAGTAGCATTCGTAACCCCAGGTGTTGGCCTGCTCAGAAATTCACAACCAAACAACAACCGAGTTTCGTTTGTAGTTGTTTCGGATAGAATACAGGTCAAAGGAGTCTATGGCGCTCAACACGAAGACAACACGAACAACGACGATGACAAGTGCAAAGAAGAAAGAATCCGATGAACACGAAGGAGAGCAGGAAGGAAAGATAGAGAGGCAGAGAGGCGGAGAGGAAGACAGGGAGGTAGGGAGAGAGGGAAGGCAGATCTGGAGCATTCAATGAGGTAAATCTCACCCTTGTATCCACAACCCTCTTGGAGGCTCCTGGTGGTCCAGATAGGCAATCTGAGTTCTGCGGGAAGTTGTACGTGTTTGAAAGCTTGCTCAGGCCGTCGGCATTCCCCTCTGCCATTCCGCAAAGTACCCATCAGTCTCCGCTACATCAACCTCGACGCTCCTTGTACAACCTGCGTACTCCGATCCCCCAGTCCAGTAGTTGACTTCACAATTTCCTGAAGCTTGATCAGGAGAGAGAGGAGGAAAGCTCTACTGTCCCATTACCATTGGTTGTGATCCTGCCGAAGGCATCGAAGTGTGCGGCACGGACCTGCTGCTTAGTTACCCATAGAATCACACTCCCATTTCCCCTCCTACCGGCCTCGCGTACTCTGGGAAGGGCCACAGAGATCGTTCGTCGTCGTTGAGCTTGTCCGACAGGTCCTCGAGGGCCTTGCCTTCAGCCTGGCAGGTGCAGTGAGAGGTCACAGAAGGAGCATCGATCTGTCCTCAGACCTCATTCTCCTTGTCGTCGTCAGTCTCATCTGAATCGGCCGCTGCCAGGAACGTTCCTCTCTTGACTACATGGATTTTCGGGTAGCTAAAGGGCTTTCTCCCCAGCAACGAGATCTCGGGGCTGCTCAATTCTGTCCGCCCACCCGAGATGATCAACAGGGCTGATATCAGCCCGAAGCCAATCACCCCCACTACCGGGCGAAGATCCTGACCACTACAAGTTAGGGAATATCGTTACTTTGCGTGCGTGTTAGCAAGTGAACGATGTGATGGAAAGACGGGCTAGGATTGAGTGTTGTGGTATAAGCACAAGGATCTGGCTGGTTGGAGGATAGGTAGTGACAGATATCAGCAGGCATATCCAAGCACACCCCCCCCTCTCATTCCTATGTCCTCCTCCCGTATCCTCCTTACCACTCACAGCTCCATCCTCCCTTCACCTCCCTCCTCTCCTAGCCATAGCCTCCAGCTTACCGCCGCAGCTGCCATTGCCCCTTCGCACTGCTCGTATTTCTGCCCTTTTCTTCTCCTAATACAGACTCTAGCAACATCTGCTGCCCCCTGATTTGGTATGTTTAAATTGTTTTACTTTCACTCATCAGTTCCAAAAATGGTAGAGAATACAGGGCTACAACATTTTAAAAACTGATGATATAAGTTTTAAAAAGGATATGTTGTACCAAGAATCACAAAAATGTATTATAGAAAGCCATTGTTGAGTGATACAGTACTCCAATTAGGTGTCCAACCCGACATGCCGGTAAGAACGAGCAAGGCAAGCGAGGGAGAAAGGAGAGGAGAAGGGAGGGAGAGAGGAGAGGAGGGCATGACTGGATCCCTTTGCTGGATCCGAGAAGTGGAGAATGATAGAGGGGAAGTTCAGGCAAGAGCTATGTGTGCTGGAACAAGGAGGAGCTATGCTGGAACAAGGAGGAGCCCGGTGATATTGTGGAAAAGAAGAGGAAGTTGAAGATCGAATTCTTGTGCAGCTGAGACAGTTGGCTATTTAGCTAAAATGTATCTCATCAAGATGGGTGATGTGATGATTGTGCTATGTCCAATAATGGGGCTGAGAAGCAAGTGAGGATGGTGTGGATGGGTGGTTTGTTTCGGAAATAAGAAGTATCATTTATTATTGCATGGATAGAGGATCCAAGCTAAGACTGACTGATAAAATCTTCTTTTCTGTCAGCCAAAATTTGGAAGCCTGGATGCCCTCCGTGGGAAGGATGAGGAGGAAGATGACGAAGAAGCAGAGGCATTTGCTGGTTGAGCAGAAATGATGGTTTGAGTTCGAAATGATGAGCGTACCAGGCGGCATTGGGCGTGGCGGGGGTGGAAGCGGGCAGAACGTCCTCGGTGCTCAACCTTGCCGTCTTTGTGCTGTACTGACTGTTGGGGTCGGCTGGACTCGCAGATCCAAGGAAGATCATGGATCGTGCGCGAGACATCGGCGCAGTTGCAGCTTCAGAGCACGAGTCCGGGAGGTTTGGCTAAACGTGTAGGTTCGAGGAGCGCCTTTGATTGATCTCCGCAGATCCCGCGCGTTTGTTGGCTCGGGTTTCTCACTCTCTGGGGAAAGCAATCAGCCCGTGGTCGTGAACGAGGATGAGACCAAGATCAAGCACACGATCACATTCTGGAAGGAAGGGTTCACGGTTGACGATGGTCCGTTGAGGAACTTTGTGAGTTTCCACATGTGAGCGTTTTTTCGTTGATGCCAAAGGGTTCAGGATGCACCTGAAAACGCAAGTTTCTTGAATGACATCAACAAGGTAACTTCGGGAGGTCCACGAGATGTCTCAAGTCCAAGCACCTTACTCGCTCTTAGGGAAGGCTCCCTCAAGAGTTTGCGGGTGAGAAGGGGGCGTACGTCAGTCTGATAAGTCGACATGGCGAGAGCCACAAAGAGTCCGCTCCTGCTGCTGCATCGGCGGCGAGATCGTTCACTGGACAAGGTCACTCGCTGGGAGGAGCAAGCAGCAGTGCGCAAGCTGCGGCAGCGAATGCAACGGTTAGCCCACCACGTGTCTCGACAGGAGGATGTGAACGCCTTGTGCCATGCCAGGTCCAACCCCCTTCGGTTTCCATCAATGTCAACGACGCCCAGCCTTCTACCACTCTGCAGGTAACTCTCGATACTGTGCTGAGCCTTAGCCGGGCTGTTTACAGCCAGGGATCATTGGCATTTTGAACTGTTTGCTTTACAGCTGCGCTTGCACGATGGAACCAGGCTCACTCAAAGGTTCAACTTGTCTCACACAGTTGAGAATGTCTATGAGTTTGTTGCTTCCGGTCCGTTGAAGCTCTTCTGCCCACTTTGCCTGCGTGCTGACGCTTGACCTCCCAGCTACTCCGGGATTAGAATTTGACCTCATGGTGTCCTTCCCCGTCAAAAGCTTGAGGATAGAAGCCAGGTGATGACCTACATGTAAGCGATGACCTGGAGTACTGATTTCTATTCCTCTAGACCATCGAACAGGCAAAATTGCAGAATGCAGCTCTCATCCAAACTCTACGTTGAAGCCTCTATCAACTTGCCATGATCAACCGTTGAGCAGTACTGTACGGTCAGTAAACTTTTGACGGAACTTCCGTTCGTGCGGGCCCGCCGCCACACCCCCCGGAGTCCACTCGGGAACATTGAAAGAGTGGTAAGGAAGAAGAGAGATGAAAAAAGGAATGTGGAGAAGACAAGAGAAGCTTGACTAGCAAGGATTGCAAACTTCGGACTTGACTTGACAAAGTGCTGTAAGATTTTCTAGACTCTTGCCTGATTTTACCCCTATGCTGTCTAGTACATCATCCTGTTCCCTTGTCTATGGTTAGTGGCACCGGACCCGGCGTAATCAAGATGTGATAACCTGAATATGGAATTCTGTACATTGATTCACAGTGTCTGTGATTCGTGTACAATCATCGAGTGCTTGCTCTGTTGAACAAGGCATTCCTCTGTAGACCCATGCGACAAGAACTCTACAGTTGCACGGTAGCATTACGAACTGACAAAACAAGACAAGATTGATTCGAAGAACAGAATTTATTGATACTTAAATTCATCTGCACATTGTTTCATTTGTGACCAGGTTTCTGTGCAATCGAAAGCGTTGTGGAAATATCATGACAGAGGAAGAAATCGAAGCGCAGAAGAATCATTCAACGTCATGAAATATGGAAATGCAATTGTCTATGCACTTGATCATGGATATAGTCATTCATGATCAACAACGAATCTGTACAGTCATCTATGTGGGCAAGTAAAGTCACCCTTTGTGCAAACGCCTCTTCATGCATCGTTCAACGGTTGAGTGAATGTCACCCTTGCCTCTATAGAAAAATGAAGTGCATGAAACCTGACCGTAAGACTAGAAGAATACAAAGTGATTGATGACATGAAAACACATTTCTAGACAGAAAAGTCGCTCAAGGTACAGCTGGATACAAATTTCTCACAAATCATGCATTTGAGCGCAACGTGCAACCCAAGTCAATTTGAAAGAAGGTCGATCGGAGTTGATTATGTTCAATGGTGTATCCTTTGTTCCTTACCTACCTGTTCATGAAAATTTTATCTTGTCTTGGAAGCATATTTGCAAGTACACTCGCGGATTGTTTGAACCAAAGGGCAAATATTCCATTACACGATGGATGATTCAAACCTTGGCCCAACCTGCAGAGTTGAGAAAGAAGCTCGATCATCCTTACAGGTCTGGTACGACATGTCCTCATTCCGACAGCATAGCACGGTTCCTATTACCCAAAGTTAAGTTAAAATTAGTACTGTTCGGTACAGTTTTAAATCTCCTTGAGGTAACCGGGTCCGCCCCAGTCAAGTAGTAAACTCAGTCTGCGCCGCGAGGCCCCCAATAATGGACAGAGACATTTTAAAAAACAGTCAACACTGTATATGTGTTTTAATTTGTAGCAATCTTGGTACGCAAAATCTTTCACTACGACTTGAAATCAAAAAAGAACAAGAATGCTGTACAAAAGTTTTAGTCAAAGCGATGTAAAACGAACAGGTGGAAGGAGGAGGATATAGAGTGGGTGGGGTGGTATTGAGAGACCTGTCTCGGGGTGGGGTCGGTAAATTAATCGTTTCACAATAAATAGGCCTGGGAAAGGAGGGGGTTATTACAAAAGGAAAGAGGGGGTGATACGAATGAATTTGGTATGGAATTGGAGCAATGAGGGGTACTGGTAGTCAGGACCCACCCCCAACCACATGGCCTTTTGCTCCGGTGTATGCGCAACTGGGGGAGGAGAGGAGAGGAGGAGAGGAGGAGAGGAGGAGAGGAGGAGAGGAGGAGAGGAGGAGAGGAGGAGAGGAGGAGAGGAGGAGAGGAGGAGAGGAGGAGAGAGGGAGCAACATGAGAAGAGAGCAGAGAACAGAGGGAAGGTGAAGGTCGAAGATATGCGCTGAGCAGGGGCTGCTGGCGGCGATATGGAGGAAATGGAAGCAGCGGGGGAGGCGGCCGACTCAGCAGAGAGTAGAGGAAGGACAGGATGAAGAGGGATAGAAAAGGTTTGGAGAAGAGGGATGTAGCTAGAAGTTCGAGTAGGTGTGTTAGATAGAAGTTTGACCAGGTGTGTTAGATAAGAGCGCAGGGTATGAGCTGTGAGACTCTGGGCGTTGATGAGTACTGACAAGTCGTGTGCTTGCTTAGGTTTGGGGTCTACCTGGGGACTTGTATCGTGAGGAGAGGAGGGGCCATGGGAAATCGTCAAGTTTTGTCTCAGTATTCTGCTCTTTGAAAGTGAAGGTGTTGCTGCTGCGATGAGTATGTGGGAGGACCAGCTCTATGCGCAGGGCAGTAGCAACAAGGAAGCGCTGGATTTCTCGATGTGGGAACTAACTACCGATGACAAGAATCATGCTCCCTTTGGCGAGTTCAATGCTCCTCAAGATCGGAGAAATCAGCCTGTAGACTTCTTTGACTTCCAGTTCGTCAACAATCAAGATTTTCAGAGAGCTCATGTCGAGCCGCCAGTCTTTGCAGGTGCGATTGCGCCGCCCGAGGTGCCGTTGGCCGTGTCGCACCACAACAGGAAACGGCCGCTGCCGGACGACGACTGGTGTCTTGCCATCTCTGATGAACTGCAGAGGAAGAACGAGCTCGACGCGCTCATCCTTGCTCAGGGACGGGACCAAGGAACACCGGTCTCAGTGGATGGGTCACATGTGGGGGAGAGGAAGAAGCAAATGAACTCAAGGGTGAAGTACCGAGAGGCCTGCGGGCACTGCAGGAGGCGGAAGCTCAAGTGCGATTACATGCTGCCCTGCGCCAACTGCATCATCGCTGGTCAGCCGGAGCTGTGCAGCACCAACAACAGCTCGACTGGCATCGTGTCAAACGTTGAACGCCCGCTGTTGACGCAGAATTACGTCAGAATCTCAGTGGACAACTACGAGAACCTGATGCTGATGAAGAAGGCGTCGGAGGCGATCGGCCTTCACTTCACGCTCCTCAGGCTGGCGAGGGAGGTTGGGTTCCCGGTCAGTGAGTTCCTGCAAGCCTACAAGATCCTCCCCGACGGAATCAAGTCAGCCATCCACGAGGGGATCCGCTCAATCCAGAACCTTGCCCGGGCGCGACTGAGCAAGAGGCTGCAAGATGGCTACGATCCGAGGATAGAGCAGGAGCTGGAGGTGAAGCAGTCGGTGGGAAGGATCTCGGGGATGTGGTTGGGAGACGAGCAGGAGAACGTCTGGAAGGAGGGAGAACTGGATGATGACTTCTGGGGTCACGGAAGGTGGATCTGTGTGGAGTACGACGTGAACACGAGCATGAGGAAGAGCTGCAGGATGGGGCGGGAGTACGCGGCTCTCTTCGGGATCCACTCGGAGGAGTGGCTGGCCCGCTTCGCAGAGAACCAGGTCCCGATCTACACGTCGCAGATCATGTTGCTATGCATCTTGCTTGAGGCTGTTTTCAACTGCTCCTCCACCACCCTCGTCCGTTACTGGAGGGTGCAGCAGTTCCCGAGGAACGGGCAGGAGCCTTCCAACCTGCTCATTCGGTGCAAGATCGTTCAAGTGTTTGACTCCCAGGGGAGGAAGACGCGATTCAGCATGGTGTTCGATCAGGTGTCGGACGAGGAGTACTACCGGGAGGCGAGGGAGGCAGGAGGGAACGGGTTCCTGGACCTGGTCATGGACCACAGGAAGCGGCAAGCGAACCTGCTTGACAACTTCAAGAGGGAAATGCAGTTCATGGGGAAGATAGCGTACATGAGGAAGAACAAGATGGGCAAGAGCATGCTAGAGGAGCTTGAGAAACAGCTGAAGATCCGCACGGAGGAGATTGTGCAGGAGACTGAGAAACTGAAGCTCGACGGTCGTTCTCCCAGCGAACTGTCTACGGCCTCCACGGTGTCATAGGCACGAGGAGGACGAGGCTGACGGTTGTTGATGAATCCAAGGCATGCGGATTGAGACGAAGCCGCCCAATGTGTTCCGCAAAGCTTGGACACTACTTGTATCATGTAGCTATGGTGATGGTGATGGTGATGGTGATGGTGATGTTGTAGCAGAAGGGAAGAGGAAGAGGAGGATGCGGGCATGTGGATATCACTCTCTCCAACAGATTTTTGCAGGAGAGATGTGCTAGGATAAGTTTTTCTGTAATGAGAGTGAAGACAACGAGACTGAGCGGTATAAGTGAGATGCTCAGAGATCGGGGGACCGTTGAGCGGCGATGTTGTGCTGCTTGAGTACTTCCTTGGTCGCTGCGATCGCTTCCTTCCTCCTCAGCACCACAGTCTGGGTGTGGGAGAGGCCGAAAACCTGGAGGAGAAGGTGCAATAAGCAAGATGTATGTGCAAGAATTTGTGTCAGACGTATGAGCAAAATCTTGAGCAAGATTTTGAAAGCAAGATGTATGTTGATGTTGTATGTTCATGTTGTACATACAAGTTTTGTGTACAAGTTGTATGTGCAAGTTGCATGTACAATTTGTGTGTAGTTGTGTGTACAAGTTGTGTGTACAAATTGTGTGGGATGACGATTAGGTGAAACATCAGCAAGTCTTTCTCTTACCAAGAACTCGTCCGTGCAACTTTCAACGAGTTCGTAGAGCTGGTGACAGAAGAGACAAACATGTCAGAGGAGAATAAGAAATGGGGATTGGGGCAAGGGATAAAACATGGTTGAAGGGGGGGAAGGATGGGGAAGAGCTTTTCATTGACAGGGAGCAAGTAAAATACAGAGGAGTGAAGAGAGATGGAGGAGGACGAAGAGGAATTTGAACAAGGAGAGGAGGAGGAGGAGGAGGAGGAGGAGGAGAGGAAGAATGAAGTTCTACATACATGCTTCAGGTTGAGGACTTTTTTGCCGTTGAATGTGTCGAGCTACACGAGGAAGTCAGCATGAAAACAGAGCAGTCACAAGAGCAGTCCCTAGGAAACTTACCTTAATGTTCCTGATGCCGTCGTAACCAGAACAGATCTCTGCTGCCAGAATCTGCGAAAGAACGACAACTTCCTCACCTGCACCATCAACAACATGAGATCAAACTAGGTGAGATCGAAACCAATGCCTCGGCATTGCTATCCCCATCATCATCTCCACCATTATCGTCATCGTCATCTCCATCATCATCTCCATCACAATCATCACTATCACTATCATTATCACTATCATCATCACTATCATTATCACAATGACCGTCATCATCTCCACCATCACAATCATTATCACAATCACCATCACCATCACCATCACAATCACAATCACAATCACAATCACAATCACCATCACAATCACCATCACCATCACCATCACCATCACCATCACCATCACCATCACCATCACCATCACCATCACCATCACCATCACCATCACCATCACTATCACCGTCATCACCATTACCATCACCGTCACCATCACTACCACCATCACCACCATCATCACCTTCCACACTCTGAAATCTCTCATCGATGGCAGCCAGCAACACCTGACACCAAGTCAACCAGGCTCCCTCCGACAACCGATGGCTCACATTCGGAGCTTTCTCGTAATATCGCTTTCCAAACTCGTGCAGCATGTAGTTCAAGGTAAGCGGGACAAACACCTGAACATGTGCGGGTGAACAAAGTTTGTTACTGTCGAGATGCGACGGAGCGGAGAGGGGTGCAGTTTAAGGAGAAAGGAAAGGAGGGAGGAACGGAAGAAGGGAGGAAGAGGAAGGGAGGGCAAGGGCGAGGAGGGAGAGCGAATAAGAGAAGCTGCAGTGCGGGGGAGCGAGGTAGAAAAACAGTGACGTACCATACAACCGACAATATAATATCGGGGAGCAACGTCGTAAACACACTCGGGGACGAAATACTTTGGGGATTTCAACACGACGTTCTTCTTGCAGACCTGGTGGGATGGATGTGTCAGGAGATGGAGAGAAAGAGGGAGGGAAAGTGCAGCATGACGGTAAGACCGCAAGGAAGGCAAGGAAGTGAAATCCAGCACAACAGACACAGTTATGGTCCGTTATCGCATGATGTTCTCTGACATGAAAGGCAACGAGAAACAGAAAGTTCAAAGACATCAGAGAGAACAGGGGAGAGAAAACGAGCAAGACAGTATGGTGAACAGGAAAAGAAATTCCATGATCAAGACAGCGACGGTTCTTACCTTCCTGCCTCTCAACAGTGTGATCTCACAAACATCGTCAACAAACTTCTGACTGATCAGATGGGCAAATGCCAGCCTCTCCATCATCCTGAACTTGATCGTCCCGTCGTCTGCTATTGAGACTCCGTCGATCGCCAGCAACGTGTCGCCTGCCAGCCTCGTCATCTGCCAGCCCTCCATCCTCTCTCCTCCTCTACTCCTCCTCCTCCCCCTCCCTCTCCCCCTCCGCCTACTCTGAGTGGGGCTCCTCCTCCCCCTCCCTCCCTCCCCTTCTCCTCCTCACCTGTCTGCAGCGTGTCCGGCGAGTGCCGCGTCTGGTCTACCTTACACACCATGATCCCCGACCTGTCCAGCTCCCGCGGCAGCTCGCAGTTGTCGATACCCACGAAATCCCTCAGGTGCTTGTTCTCCAGCGGTGCCCAGGTGATCCCCAGGGTGACGAACCCTGTGTACCTCTGGTTCCGCTCGATGTCCGTCAGGAAGTGATTCACCACTGAGCAAGGGATGATGTACCCCACGTTCTCAGCGTCCTCCCTCCCCTGGAACGCGACTCCGATCACCTTGCTGCTGTCGTCGCACAGCGCCGGCCCCCCGAGTTCCCCGCGTTCACCGCCGCGTCGATCTGCACGCACAGCAGGTTGAACCCCGAGTGCGCGTACTCGTGCACGTCCACCCTCGACACGACCCCAGCAGTTACGCACAAGTTGTCTCCTCCAGTCGGGAACCCGACCACAATCACGCTCTGCTGGAGCTCCGGCACGTCGCCGAACTCCAGCGCCTTCGTCCCCACCCAGAAGTCTCCGTCCTCCACCCCAATGATCGCCAGGTCACACTCGTGACCGACGAACAGGACTCGAGCTGGGTACTTCTTCGGGATCCCGTGTCGCTGCACCAGGACCCAGTTCTGGTTCGCCACGTTGTGCGCGTTGGTGAGGATGCGATGGCCTGAGATGATGAAGCCGCTCCCCGTTCCCTGCCGCTGCCGGCGCATCTGCCATGGCTGCGAGAAGTGCGGCTCCGTTGTCCATGCAAACACCTTGACCACAGACGCAAAGCCTGTCTGCAGCGCCGCCGTAGGTGTCGCATGCTTGGCCGTCTCTGCGAGCAGCTTGCTGACTCCTCCCACAGAGATCGAGGCTCCTCCCAGAGCTCCAAGAGCAGGAACGGAAGCGATGGAGGAGACGGAGGACGGGCCTGCTCCAGCCTCCAGCTCCTCGTCCTCGTCCTCCTGCATCTCATCCTGCCGCACATCTCTCGTCACAACAGGTTTCCCCTCGTTTGCGTTGTGGAGGGAGCTGGAGAAACCACCTCCCTGCGATCCTCCTCGCAGATGCCGAACGATGCTGAAGGGCTGAGGCGAAGGAAGCGAAGTGGAGAGGGGAAAGTAACCGTTGGAAAGGGCGACGAAGAGGAGGATAGCGAATCTTGACGAGAACATGGTGCGACGCCAGAGAGAACTGAAAGGAAGGCAAGAGATGGCCGTAGAGAAGTAGCGAGAGGAAGTGACAACAGATACCAGACGATCTGAGCTGAAGAAGGTTTGGAACCACTGGGAAGGGGAGGGGAGGTGAACAACCGGAAACAAAAGCTCCTGATGGCTGGAACGGGAGACTAGGACAAGGACGACGGCAGGAGAGGTCCTGTGCTAGTCATGCGTTGCGTTGAGGTATCGTGGGAGAACTTTGACGGTCAACAGATGCAGAGAGCAGAAAGAAGAAGACGTGAAGAGGAGAATGTGGCAGGGGTACGAGAGAGAAGTGGAGGAGGAGGAGGGCGAGGAGGGGAAGGGAGGAAGAGGAGGAGGAGGAGCACAGGTAGACAGGAAGACAGGAAGACAGGGAGGGAGGGAGGGAGGGAGGGAGGAGTCGCCGAGAAGTCGCCGATGCGTGGGCAGCTATGAAACCCCTGCGGCGGCCATGCGGCAAGGGTATCCGCGATTATCCGCCAGAGTATCCGTGAATGTATCCGTAAAAATCCTAAAAATGATCCGCAAAAAATGCAGGCAGCAGTGCAGGGAGGGAGAGAGCTGCTGGATAGTCGAGGAGGAGGAGGAGGAGGAGGAGGAGGAGGAGGAGGACAGAGGAGAGACAGTGAGAGAGCAAGGAGGAGGGACGGGGGGTGTTGGGAGGATAAGAGAGTGATCGGACATGGAGGGGGAAGGTAGCGGCGCAATGAACTGTGGGGAAAGCAGGGAAGGAGGGAGGGGAGGGGAGGGGGCTACTCCATGAGACCGCAACGATGGCAAGACTGAGATCGAAATGATGCTTGGTGATGTTGCTTGCTGCCAGGAAAGCTCTCCCATCGTCGGGCATGCGGCCTACCCTGAACCTTGAGGTGTTCTTAGTTTGTGTCCTATCGTGCGCACCCTACGTGCATCCCCTGTCCTTCCGTCCGTCTGCCATTGGAGCATCGGGATGCCTGTGGAGCCACTTGCGCAAAGATGCTCTTGGAAGCAGGCTTATCGGAGGTAGTCTCGGACCCAAGACGATGGTGACGTTGTGAGGGGATGGGCGGTCAGTATTGACACACTGCATGCAGTTATCGTCCAAGTACAGCCCGCGCGATGAGATCTTCAAGAAGGCGCTGCCTAAGGTCGACATGGGCTGGCGGCGCATATTCTCTGGCAGCTTCAACGTCTTCTGCCTTTGTCTGTTCATCGCTGGAATGAGCATGGATAGAAACCTTTACCGCCTCATAGCGGGTCAGATCACCGTCCTCGATTTCCTCACCGTCACTTCGAAGGAGATGCTTGAGACGACTGTCATGCTGTATCATGCGGGTTGCTCTACAGTCTCTCGCTCCTTCCAGGATGGCAAGGAATGGTGTGCGAAGATGATGGGCGACGAAGCCCGTTCAGCAAGAGAAGGTATACAGAAGCAGTTCCCTCCTGGTTCCATTGGGAACCCGCTGCCTAAGTGACGGGCATGTCAACAGAGCTTCCTGTTCCAGACAAGCAGACGCTGAGGGACCATTCTATAGCTAACCACACTGCTGTGTTATGTTCAGATCACGTCACACGCCTCATCATGTATAGTTTGCCATCTTTAAATTTACAAGAAATTAATTCAGAACGACTCCGACCCTTAGTTTGCAAGAGAGGTCCAGAGCTCAGAAAGCAAGAGCATCTCTCAGGGCGACAGATGGTACTGGGTAGGGGTAGCGTGCGTAGGAAGAGCAGACTGCGGGGAGCGAATGAGTCAAGTCAAAACACACGGCTCAGCCGTTACCTGCAAGTAGGTATTCCCATCGCAGTCCGTGCCGAAAAGTCCGCACTGCGTAAAGACAAGGAGCAAGCGCAAGTCAGTCACCAAACAACCGAGTGAGACCAGTAACAGCACTCACGTCAGAGATCGCCGGAACCTTAGAAAGCAGGGAGTTGGCGTGCCTGTTGGTCAAGACTTGTGTGTGCGCGTGCATGGGGTGGCCTGCAACACGAAATTAGAAAGGTGAAGTCAGGGAAACACTCTCCAGCAAGATCGAGGGCAGAACACAGCAAGGAGTAGAGCAAGGGGGTAGCTGATCGCGAGAAGGAAGGAGGGGAGGTGGAGCTGGTTAGAGGAAGCAGCAGAGAGCCGATGGTATCAAGGATGTGGATGTCCAACCGGATGATCTCCCCCCGAGATCGAAGTCAGAGAGCTGGGAGAGCGCCGCTGCATTCCTTCGCTCGTCGCGTCCCTTGAGGGCGTACATTGCAGCGTAGAACATCTGTCAACCATTTAGGTCAGAGCTTGATCGCTCCAACTAAGTAAGGACACATGCGCTAGCTTCGATCGTGGTGATTTCAAAAATCACAGCTATGAGCTAATAGATCCTATTCTACCCCTTTGAATCCCGGACTGATCAGTTAGGTATACGGTTCAACCAGGAAGCCCATAATGAAGATGAAGTAATGGTTGTAACAAAGGTTCTCACAAACGCATTCAGCTTTCATGAACCATCGATGTCTTTCTCTCCCCCCGCACCGCCCTACTTGGTCTCTTTTGTGCTCGCTCCTCCGTTCCTAACATTTCACTTCAGACTCTTCCACTTGACTTTTGCTTTCAACTCCGCATGTGGTCCTCTTCCTCGCCTTCGATCTCTTCTCCTTCGTCAGGCATAACCCCCTCTTCCATGCCCTCTTCTCTTCCTTCTCTGTCGCTCCCCTCCTCCTTCTCTCTCGCTCCTCTCCTCCTTCTCTCTCGCTCCTCTCCTCCTTCTCTCTCGCTCCTCTCCTCCATCTCCAGTGCTCTCTTGGAAGCGCCATGTTCTAATTCGGACAACCGTTACTTGTCTCATGTTGACGTTACAGTCGCAGTCGTTACGTAACCGTTACAGAAGTCTTTCGTCGAGGGTGGGGGTAGTTTGAGTACCGGTACATTTATGATCCCTTGTGAGTCATACCCCTGGGTTAGCCATATACCCTACCCCTAACGTGGAGAGCTATTTGCGGTCAACCGGGTTCCATGCGGCTCCCCGACAGCGATCATGCAAGGCAAGCAAAATCCTCCTCCTCGTCTCCCCGCCACATCATCATCCTCCTCCTCCTCGTCCTCCTCCTCCTCCTCATCGTCCTTGTCTTCCCGCCACACCATCCTGCGCTACATCATCATCATCCTCCTCCTCCTCCTCCTCCTCTTACTCTTCTTCCTGTTCATCGTATTCTCTCAGACTATAGTTCCAACCCTCATCATATCCTCATCCTCTGTCAGAACTACACTGGTTTCTGATGATGATGCTGCTTTTCCTCTTGCCTCGCAAGATCTTCCTCTCTTCCTGTTCTACCTCTCTTCAAGTGACGTTCCATGTAGCTCGGGGCATGTGCTTGCGGACAATCTCGACGCACAACCGAGGAGGAAGCGGATGCTTTTCTTTTCCACCAGCAAGGCCGACCTGGGCTTGACGCTCATCGTGGCAGCAGTCCTCTCGCTTCTCACCCTTGTTATCTTCAAGCTCGACAACGACGTCAAGTTGCTCGAGTACAACAAGGATATGAGACAAGGAAACTGTAAGGTGTTGTCGGCAGAGCTGCAGCATGTGTCAGTGCCGCAAGGTCCCCCCGATGTTGATATCCCCGACGAGGACAAGGTAAAGTACCTCGTTGCCTTCCTCCCTTCCTCTCTCCCCCACCACTTCCTCACTCCTTCCCTCCTTGCTCCCCCTCCCCGTCCTTCCTACAGCGTCTTGCATCTTGTTCTCTTTCACCTACACTCTACCTATCCTCCTCTTCTCCCCTCCCTCCTTTCGCCTCCCCTTCCTTGTTTTTCCCTCTCTCCCCCTGTCCTCTCCTCTGCCTCTACCTGCCCTTGTCGACCCCATGATCTCACCTCCTGCCCTCTATCTGACCTCCTGCCACTCAAACCTGCGCTCTCTACCCTTACGCTCCATTATCAGTGGCGAGGAGAGGTGATAGTGGAGGTCGACCCTGGCGACGGAGCAAACTCCTTCCAGGTCCCAGTGCACGACACGTTGGAAGGACAGTTCTCCTCAGTCAAGGAGTATCAGGAGCAGTGGTTGCAGCGGCACCAAGAGGGGAAGCAAGAGGTTTGCTACTACGGCATGTTCCACGGGCACATGGCGGCAGTGTTCGACCTGCAGGCTGCGTTGACCAAGGTGAACGGCAGCTGGGGAGAGGACCACAGCTCGTTCAGCATGCACGTGGCCAAGGTTGTAGTCGGGTTCTTCGCGCTGCTGTTCGTCGGCCTCGTGAGTTTCAAGAATCCCCCGTCTCACCCACCCTCTCCTTCTCCACCACCACCACGATATCCTCCTTCTCCTCCTCCTCCTCCTCCTCCTCTTTCACCAACACCCCCTCCTCCTCCTCTCCCTCCCCCTTCACCTCTCCTCCTCCTGCTCCTCCCACCTCTACTTTTCCCTTACCTCCCCATCCTCATCCTTGTCCTCATCGTCATCACTACCTCCTCCACTGCCTCCTCCTCCATCATTCCAACTTCCGCCATCGTGAGCTCTACCCCAGGTGTTGATCAAACTTCTAGTCGGCAAATGGGATTCGCCCGAAGATGAGGAGTATCAGCAGCTGCGAGAGGATAAAGAGGATGCTGTCCCTCCTTACGGGTCCGACGGGACGCGAGGAGGAGGGGAGGAGGAGCGGCTGCAGCGGGTTGTGGTGGACCTGCAGGAGGAGAGGAGAGGGAATGTCGAGACAGGGCGATCGGTACGTCTGATGTGGCTAGAGGAGGAGGAGGAGGAGATGGAAGTAGGAGGAGGAGGAGGAGGAGGCCTGACTCGGTCGTTCAGTTGATACTGCAAGGAGGGACGCCTAGATCGGATGGGTTGGAAGAGGTTCCTTTGCCGAGATGACGGGGGATTTTTGTTTTGTGGCATGTAAGATTTATTGTTTGTGCTTTTGTGCATGTGATTGTAAATATATGTTTCTCCTTTCCTCTGAGACTTTTTCTCTGTTTAATTCTTTCGCCTGAAATCAACATGAATAAACGATATGAGGAACAGGTGAAGAGGAAGAGGAGCAGGAAACTATCAGAACATGTCGAGGTGGGAAAGGAGGAGGGTAAGGAGGAAGAAGGGAAGCGATTGAGGAGAGGAGGAGGAGGAGCAGATGGTGATGATGATTGAGGGGTTTATCCAGCATCACGCTTTTGCTGCCAAGTCCGCGTATGATCTCAAGATTGTGTTCTTAGTGTCGAGGTCATCCTGTCAGATGTTATCACGAAATATGACATTGATGACATGCAATCACATCTCATCTCATCTCATATCTCAAGCTCATCTCATCTCATATCTCATATCTCCCTCATATCTCATCTCAACTCAACTCAAAACATATCACATCACCTCGAGCTGTTTGATCATGCCTCGCAGCAGTTGATTCTCAGACTGCAGGTGAGACAACGAAGACTTGTCGACATGGTTTTGCTGAGCTTCAGCAGCTACTTGAGCGACAACCTCGCAAGCTTCGATGAGATAACATGTCCAACAATCCTGCAAGTTCAGCCCAAGTTTGAAGACTTCCTCGCCTGATTGCTGAGATGCCGTCATCGTCAAGAGATGTCTTCTTTGCTGCAGGCATGACGAGTCGAGCCCTGCAATGCGCTTCTTTGTGCTTGCGATCACTGACTGAAGGTTCAACGATGACGATGACGATGATGATGACATGGAAGTCTGCCTGCTGTTGCCTCCGGTCTGAACACTCTGCATGCTGCATGCAAGGTTGCTAACGAAGTCTATCAGCGCGAGGTTGAGAGAGTCTTCCAAGAGAAGCATCTTGACAAACTCGTCGGAGAGCGCAAGGTCGACGTGTCTTGTTGCTGTCTTGGCTGCTTCCTGTTGTGCAAGTTCTTCACACAACCTCTGCATGTTCATCTCAGCCATCTGAATCTTTGAGGACTGGAGTTGTTGCTTGTGATAGTAGTCCTCCACGTTCTGGAGCTGCTCTGCCTGAAAGGAAAAGTCAAGACAACAACAACAACAGGCATGTAATGGTGCTGCCTGTATGTTTGCGATGCAGCCGAGGAATCTGAACAAGATCTGAAACATCTCTGAAGAGAACGAAATTGTGTGCGGAAGGAACATGTCTCCGTTGTCCAACACCTCACCCCAATCATCATCTTCTCTCGTGGGAGCGTGAGATTGAATTTCCCTCATCTCTTGAACACATGCTGCAAGGTTTTGAACTATCAGTTCTGTCTCTACAGTCTCTCTGCCTTTCGACAGCAAATACTCCAACACCTTTGTGAACAAGCTGATTATCTTGGAACATCGCTCTTGCTGCAAGACATGTCAAAAAGACTTCACAACAATTTGACTGATCACCTGAATACAACTCTCCCTCCATCCCTGATGAGCAACTTTCCTCATGTTGTCAACATAAAGGTTGATCTTGACATTGAGTTCAGCTAAATCTTGAGATGACGGGCTACTTCTCCTGACTGCCGGCATGTCTGGTCTAGAAACAAAAAAGTCAAAACTATCCCTCCATGAGTTGGAAGATTACATGGGCTGCAAGACATCATGGTCTGAGATTGCAGAGGAGTTCTTGTTCTTGTCGTCTCCGTTATCACAATAATTGTTGCGACTTCTTGTCTTTCCTTGCAGTGCTCCTTGCGGTGCTACAACATCTTGTACAACATCACTGATTCCCGTCGGCAAGGGACATGTCGATTGGCTCGCTGACAACAACCTTTCATCTTCCGACATTTTCCTGATCTCTTCAGTGTCTTTCAAACATGCGGCGATCATCGCAACGATCTCCGTCATCTTGTTATGCTGTAGCTGCTCCCTCAAAAACATCCCATCACTCTCCATCTCAAAGTTGCAACAACAACTTCGCAGTTCCCCTCGCAGTGTATCGACCTGCTGCGCAAGGTTGTAGAGGATCGACTTGGACTGGTCTTCCTCCTCCCGCCTAGCTGCATCCTTGGGTACTTTGGAAGGAGACGTGTTACCAGAGGCAGGAAGCAACTTCCTATCGCTGTCTGCTGCCTCCATCATCTCCAGCGCCTGTAGCAGGTGATTCATGACTCTGTCTACCTCCTTCAACCTCCCACTCGTCGAGCCAGCCATGTCGTTCTGGAGTTGCAAGCTATCGATCTCAGCCTCCAGCGCAGCGATCGTCTCATCCTTCACCCTACTGAGCTCCTTCATCACTTGGAGCTCCTCCTGCAGCACTTGGATGGTGGAGATGACGTGGATAGTTTCAGATCTCCTTCCTATCAGCAGCATGTTCGCCTCCCGCTCTACCTCCCACTCCCCAAGTCGCACCGTCAGCCTCCCCTCCACCTCCTGCATCGTCGCCAGGAGCTCCTCGGTCTCACTGTGGAGGGATGCAAGCAACGAATACTCCCTCTCTCCTTCTTCCTCCTCTTCCCCCTGCTCCTGCTCCTCCTGCTCCTCCTGCTCCTCCTGCTCCTCCTGCTCCTGCTCTTCCTCCTTGTCCTCGTGTCTCCGAGACTCGCTCGCCTGTATCGAGCAAACAAGATCCGATCTCATCTCATCCACTGCCGACATGTTCTCTCGGTTCAGCAGCTCCAGGTGCTCCAACTCAGCCCTCAAACTCTCCTGCTCGCTGCGCATCCTCAACCTGTCGAGCTGAAGGAGTTGGAGGGAGTCGGAGATCGTTTCTTCTGTCATTGCTATCTCCTCCAGTCCTTCTGCAAACTCCTCACCTGCCCTATCGTACAAGACCTGAGTGTAAGTTTTGCTCCGCAAGATAGTTTGCGTCACTGTCAACAACTGCTCAAATGTCGAGACAAGATCTGCCATCCCGCTTGCAAACGATTGTATACAAGACATCTCTTGCTCGACATGAGACTGAAGAATGAGATCCTTGTACTTCTCGCAAGCTGACTGTGCGGCCAACCTTTCAAACACAGATGCTGCAGCCTGTTGCGTTGTTCTTTCAAGATTGTCGAAACTTTGACACAGCAGATTGAACATCTCCAGCATAACACAGTCACTCTGCATTGATCGATCCCTGTCTGCAGATAACTCGTCGAGCTGTAAACTTGCTTCTGAAATCGCCCCCTGCGACATCGAGAGAGCATCGGAGAGCATGAAGGTGTAAGACTTCAAGTTTGAGATCTCACATTGCTGTAAGATGATGTTCCTGTTGAGTTGATCTATCGTAGCTCTCATCTCATCCTTCTCATCTACAAGAGATGGAACGATGTTCTGCACCTCAACCAAACTCTCAGCAATGTTGTTGATGATTTCTTCCAGGTTCACCATGGCAAACTGCTTCTCGATCTCAGCCGTTTTCAACGTGTTGTCATTGTTTTCCATCACTGTTCTACATCCCAGCTCCACTTCAAACAACATCTTGTTCACGGAATCGACAACGTCTTCGAGGTTGCTGCACTTGGATGCGAACTTGTGCAAGAAGTCTTTGACTTGCTCATCGCCAGCAAAGTTTTGCTCTCTACACACCTTGCGTGTTTCTCGAAGGTGGGCTGAAAGTTCTGCCGACAGTTCGAAGACAAGTTCGTTGAAGTGATAGATAAAAGTGAAGACGACATGTTCAGCAAGACAGCGTTGATCGATTATCTCCATCAACAACTTCAGCACAAACTCCGACCTGCAAGTCAAGAGGGCCAACAGCTGAACAGCTTGCTTGCTCGCGTCCTCCCGGCTCATCCCCGCCCCTTCTCCTGTGCTCCATGCTCCCCTCACCATCTCCGAGATGTCTTGTTGACAAGACAGCAGCTCCTGCGCCAGCTCCAACACAACCCTCAGGTCTGACTCCGCCTCTCGAGGCCTCCTGTCCAACGAAACTTGCAGCCTGTCAGCTGTTTGAACGCTATCATCTACATCAGATGTTGCAATGAGCCGTTGAGTTGCTGTCATCTCATATTCCTTGTATTGTTTTTGTTGCCTGTTACGCTCAACAGCATCATCGTCTCTGCTCGTCTTCTGTTCTCCTCTCTCCTCATCCTCGTCAACTTTCATCTGCATCATCGCGTTGCAGGCTGCTGCCCACGATGAGCTCAATCTCATCGATTTTCTCGCTTGCTCCAGCGCCGTATCTCTCTCCTTCTCTGCCCTTTGCAACTTCACCATCACTTCAGCATGCTGCTGTCTCAACATCACCAGCTGCGTCTGCTCCTCCCTCAACCTCCTCCCTGCATCGACGAGGATTGAGTGAGACTGGTCGACCATGGCATGTAACTTCTCCATCGCTATCTCTGACGCTATGTGAAAAATTCCCTCGTCTCTTGATTTCTTCTGCAGCAACATGGCGAGTTCTTTGGACGTGTCTGACCTCTGTCGAGGTACTTGTGATATCATGCTTGTTCCAACTTGTGATAACAACAACATGCCGTCTTGAATCGCATCAATCATTCCGTTCAGCTCTGTATCAAGGTATTGCTGCAGCAATTTTGTATCCCTAATTGCAAGGTGCAAGTCTTGACAAATCTCCAGAGTCTCACCGTTCATGTAATGCAGATTATGCAGACCTGATGATAGAATTTCTTGTTCTGTTATCTTGCTTGCCGGACAATTTGCGATGTCTTGTACTTCAAAAACACGTTCATCACATTCATCATTGTCATTGTTGTGCTCTTGCACTTGTTGCTGCAGTTGACCTCGCTCGACTTGTCTGAAAACATCAAAGAACAGAATCATCTCATGGCTCAAGATTGTTGTTTCCCTTATGATGATGTCGCATGCCGCAAACACATCGTTTCTCTCAAGATCATTGCAAACGTCAACACGATTCTTGCTTGTTCCTTCCAAAATGTTGTGTATCAATGCTTCAACCTCTCTCACACCATCTCCATGCCTTTCATCATCTACAACTCGTTCCTCATCGTTTCTCATCTTGTTCATCTCATCTTGCATGATGATCCTCATCTCGTGTGCTGATTGCACAAGTTCGCAAGAAACTTGTTGAGATTGCAAACGAAATTCCCTCCACCATAATGGATCATTACATCTTGAAATAACGAGCTGATCAGGCTCTGCTGAACAGTAACTCGAATCCACCAGTAGACCGCTGTGCATCCATCGCAAATGAGGATCTTTTTCTTGCCCTCCTCCTCCTCCTTCTCCTCCTTCTCCTCCTCCTCCTCCTCCCATCTCCTCGTTCCCTATCTTGTCTGTCCTTCCTTGTTTCTCTTGTTCTGCCAGCCATCCTGACGACAGCTGCACCTCCGTAAGAATCGACCGCATCTGCCAGATTCGCCGCTCAAGTTCCCCCATGCCCTCTTCGAGATGTTTGAGAAAAGTCTCTTGGAGGGAAAGATGTTTGTTCAGAAAGGCGACTTCCTTTGTAACATCGTGTAATCGGTTCTCGTCTAGCGTAAACGAGCTGATCATCTCTGAAGTTACAACCCTCGCCATCGCATCTTGACGTTGTCACCTGCAGAGACCGTCCAGAGCTCGTAACAAGTCGTCGCGACCAGATCGTTCTTGCAACAACTTCAACTCCTGCCAACGTTCCTCAGCGCTCGCACAACCATCTCACACCGTAAATCTCCCAGCACTAGCACAAGCACGTCGCAGATCAGATCTCTTTCCATCTTACCGAGATCTCCAGACATCGTTTGAACTCATGATTCATGTACATCTCGGACAGATACTTCCTTCGCAGAAGATCGTTCTCTTGGTCAACATGTACAACTTCATCCATGAATTCCTGACGTGTGTCATGATGAAGCTCCAAACTTATAAGACTCACTGAAAGGCTTTCAACACAGCTCTTGATTTCAATCGCTAAAACCTCCCTCTCTCGCCTCAACGCATGGATGTAACTTTCATTTCGACCTTCGTTCCGACGGGACTCAATCATCTTTGGATGATATAGATTCAAACACAGGAAGGTCACAGCAAAAAACTGCAAACCTGGTGCCTGACACGTGTTTCCTGAGCCTCTATACATACATGAACATCTCTCATCTCGTCTCTGCATTCCTGTATCTCTCGGATTAACACAGAACATGTTCTGAAGATATTTGAAAGTTGTCTCGGCTTTAACTGAACTCACACATCACAAGTGCTCATCACATCCTAACTCACCTCATCGCTGTTGGCAGGAGTCCAGTTAGTCTGCAAACGCCGTCACTGACTGCACGACATCTTGACATGTCGGACGTACCTGACAAGAAGCGTCCATGACACATGTTTTGTGAGCTGCAACCTCCAACGTCAGACTGTGCTCAGGTAGTGAAGCAAGTCAACCAGTCCTTGTCTTCCTCTCGTTGCACTCCTGCAGACGATGTCGGAGCTCGTGTAGCTGCAGACGACAGTCAACGACATGGAAGGATCATGGGAGAGAAAGCGGAAGAGGAGAGTGGAAGCAAGTTGATAGTCGGAGAAAGAGGACGAGGAAGATGAGAACGAGGGCGAGGAGGAGGACGAAGACGAGGAAGATGACGTATCTCTATGGCTTGCCTCATGTTCTCTGTCCTCGAGTTGCAGTTGAAGATCAGCGACGTTCCTCTGCTCTTCCTCGATCCTTCTATGAGCCGCCAAGATCTGCTCCTCATGCTTTTCGAGCATGACCTGACAAGTAGATGAGGTCGGAGCAAGGGACATACTCGCAGGAGACGAGACAACAGAGCGTCATCAAGTCTCAGCAACTGACTGGCATTGACAAGGGAAGGGAAACCATGGGCGGCAACAGGTGCCGGCAGGGCAGGTGGGGAAGCTTGAAGGGCAAGAGGAGGAGACTCTTCAGGCTAAGTGCGGACATCTCCTTCACCTTCTGCTGCGTCAAGTTCATCGTCGTCATCCTCTCGACATGCCGTGCGAGCTCGTCGAACCGCCTCGCCGCCATTCCCGCAGTCACCTCAACTTGACTTTCCCTATCAAATTTGTGCCGCTGCACTCTAGCTAGCTCTACTCTGGCTAGTCCCTCAGTGACACTGATGAGAGTCCGGCCGCTTTCCGGACGGGCCCGACCGACCGGATCGGACTCGGTCACCTTCAATCGAGAGTCTCTTGCTTTGCCTCTTTCATTCTTTGATCACACTGGTAATCATCACAACATACTCTACTCAATCAAACGTTTGATTGAGTAGAGTATGTCAATGAGTAGAGTATGCCAGTTATGAACAAGAGACTCAGTTCAGTCCTCTATGATCTTCTCAGTACGCCTTCACGACCGTGACTCGCCGCGGACTCTGGGAGAGAGACTGTACAGCAGTGATAGTACAGGCTGTGTAGTCCCCTAACTACCGGTGACCGTACCAACCATCATGGCATGGCCCAGTACCCGGCCCCGGACTCCACGGTCCGAGTCATGCTGGTTCCGACCGTACGGTACTACTACGGTACTCCGAGTCGGAGGGCAGCTCCGAGTGACTTGGCGGCGGTGACTCCGAGCCTGGGGCTCAGGCTTCAGTGACTCACTGTCAGTGACTGGTCGGACCTGCGGCGCCCGCCGTACTACGCCGGGTAGTTACGCGCGGCCGCCGCGGCCGCGCGGTGATCGGCGGTGGCGGGCCCGCCGTTCTACCGGGAGGCCGGCTAAAAAACGCAAGCCGCCGAATTCATTGAGGGATGAATCTTTACACATAATTTGAAAAATACCTTCATAATATATGAAAATTTTGAAACCTAAATTATCCTCTAAAGTTTCAACATCTGATTTGTCCATTGAAACTTGCCACCCAAAATTACCCTGCCTTGCAACCCCACCTTCTCAGGGAGTTTCATCAAAAGGGGAATATAAACCACAAAAGTCTTATCTTGAGTAACTTAAAATATTGGTACTTTTGTGGACGAAGTTTTATTAAACTATTCTATCAGTAATAAAATAGAGCCTCTGGAACATTCTCAAGGGGTATGGGTGGGTATTGGGATCTCTGGTGTACTGATTCGTGAAGGTTGATTGACACCCCACTTCCGATATTTCGGTGGTGGATGGGTAGGGTGGTAGGCACTACTGGGTGGGAAATACCATGCATTGTAGGTGAAAAGTGATGTTAAAATGGGGGTGGGGGTATTACAAGAGAGGGTAGACCAGATAGTGTTGATGGGGTGGGGTAGAGGGGTGGAAAGCGAAGTGCGTGTGAGCGATATGGCAGAAATGCGGGAAGCGACGGACGGAGAAAGGAGGGAGCAGGGAGCAGGGAGCAGGGAGCAGGGAGCAGAATGAAAGATCAATGTTGAGAAGATTCATGGAGGAAGAAAGGGGATGTGAGAAGAAGTTGAAATGATGAGAGGGTGAAAGAGGCTAGTGGCAGAAATCAAAGTCATGGCGTTCCGGAAATCAAGAAAAGTGGAGGATGAAATTGTTTTTGCCAGGTCTAAAGAGATCGCGAGGTAGTAAACCCCAGGCCGAGGAAACGAATGCCAAGAGCATCATGTACAGAAGATTGTTGAAGATACAAATCAAAACATCCCGAAAAGAGAGGAAGGGCAGGGCAGTGAGAAGTTGAAATTGATGCAGTTGGAGTAGTGAAGTGGAGCATAGTTCAATGTGCTTGAAGGATCAACCATCGAGTAGAGAATGGAATGAGTGCAGTTGCTAGACAGCTCTCGCAGTAACCTTCAAAGCGAGCTGGGCTTTACATCTGGTGTGAGATGGGTTGGATAGCTGTTGCATCAATTGTTGCATGTTGCGAACCCTTCTATGCACCGTAAAATTACGTAGCTCGTAGATTTGAGAGACTGTTCATATCAACCAAAATTATCGGTGTTGGAACGAATTTTTTTGGTCTATGCCTGTACCGTGCATTATCTTCATATGATGATTTCCTTTCATATATGTTGAATGTTTTCAATGTCGTGTTAGAACATTTCTTTTCCCTTGCTCGGCATTGGAACGTTTCTAACTTTCATTGTGCTTGATTGCAGTCTCTCTCTGGGCCTCAAGATCAGTAGAATCGAACAAGACTTGTTCGTTTCTTCCCGAGAAAGTTAGGACCGAGTAGCAGGATGACTACTCCAGCCAGGCGACGCCTGATGAGGGACTTCAAGCGTTTGCAGACTGATCCTCCTACTGGCATCAGTGGAGCTCCATCCGTTGAGAACATCATGCAGTGGTAACGAGCCCCCTGTCAAGTCCCTCCTGTCCCTCCTGTCTTATCCTCCGAGCAGGTCTGCAGTGATCTTTGGGCCCGACGACACTCCATGGGAGGGAGGTTGCACTTGCTTCAGTCTGCGCTGTCGCTGATGGCAATGCTGGCAGGAACCTTCAAGCTTACTCTGACCTTCACCGAGGACTATCCCAACAAAGCTCCTGTCGTCAAGTTCGTTACCAAGATGTTTCACCCCAACATATACGCCGACGGCGCCATCTGCCTTGACATCCTGCAGAACCAGTGGAGCCCGATCTATGACATCTCTGCCATTCTCACATCCATCCAGTCCCTCCTCACTGACCCGAACCCTCAGTCCCCTGCCAACTCCGAGGCCTCCAAGTTGTACGTAGAGAACAAGGGAGAGTACAACCGGCGTGTGAAAGCCATCGTAGAGGAGAGCTGGAAGGCATGATGGGAGCAGAGACTCTGTGATGCGATGATTTGTAATTTGAAGCTTGTCAGATTTGTTCATAAAGACATTTGAATCTTGATCGGGTGAGTGGGGAGAAGCAGGTGAGGGAGCAGCTTGAGAGAGGGGATGGGGGAGAAGGAAAGGAGGAGTACTAGGGGAGAGGAGGAGGAGGACGAGGGGCAGTGCTAGGAGACAGGAGGAGCACAAGGGGAGAGGAGGAGGAGTACTAGGATCACTTTTATCTTTTATGTACATTGAGCGGTTTGGTGGTGGAGCTTTAGAACGTGCAGTAGGAGAGGAGCAGGTGATGTGCCATGTGCAGGGCCCTGAACAGACACATCAGGAGAGCGCGGCGGGATAAAGTCATGCGCGAGACATGAAGCTTGAAGAGATGCGGAGGAGGAAGAGGGGGGGGGGGGGGGGGGATGATGATGATGATGATGATGATGATGATGATGATGATTATAATGATGATGATAATGATGATGAGGAGGAGGAGGAGCAACAGCTTCAGCAAGCGGAGGCTTCACCCAGTTTCCCTGTAGATCAAGGAGAGATTGAAAGCTGCTTCACGCTTGAGATCAATCTCAATCAGAGCAGCCATTGGCGGCCCCATGCTCAAAAACCTGAGACAGAACCATCAAACCCCTCACCTTTTTGCCCTCCTCCTCTCTGTCTCTTCTCTCCCTCCCTCCCTCCCTCCCTCCCTCTCTCCTCCTCCTCCCCCCCCTCTCCGTCTCTGTCTCTCTCTTCTTCATCTCGCTCGACCTGCTCGTAGCAGGGGATGGCGAAGGAGTAGAGGGAAAGCTGATGGAAGGCTCGACCGAGGTTATAGAAAGTCTCCTGGTTCCACTGCGAGGAGAGTGAGAGGAGAGTGAGAGGAGAGGAGAGGAGAGGAGAGGAGAGGAGAGGAGAGGAGAGGAGAGGAGAGGAGAGGAGAGGAGAGGAGAGGAGAGGAGAGGAGAGGAGAGGAGAGGAGAGGAGAGTGTTAAATACGGCAAGGCGGTCGAGAAGGTGTACATGAACAATGTCTTCGTCTGCCTGCCTGAACAAGGAAGGGATCTGCAAGCTTGGGTTCAGGTTCCGAAAGATTTTCCACATGTCTCAACTCACTGCAAAAATGAACGCGTCCTCAAAGGTGTTCTTGTCTGACAGGCGATGGTTTCAGTCGCTGCTATCGAGATCTCCTCACCCTCCGAACCTGAAGATCCATTGGCTGTGATCTCTTCTGCCAGGATGACGCAGCATCTCTCAACGTGCGCTATCACTTCCTCTGAACACACCAGCCGTCAGTGACTGCACCGTCACCATCCTCCCTCCTTCTCATCCAACTCTCTCTCCCCCTT
>NW_005434609.1:407864-416225 GCF_000315625.1 Guillardia theta CCMP2712
AGGAAGCAGGCACAAGGAGGAGGGCAGGAGCTCAGGGATCTGTTGTGTCCTCTCCTCCAGCATCACCTCAGTGGCTGTCAGCTGCTTGTAGATCCTGACAGCCTCTAGAAGTTGAGCCCGGTGATGCATCTCGCTCGAGGTCATGCCCGCCTGCAGGAGGGTCGAGTCAGAGCATAAGGAGGAGGGGAGAACAAAAGAGGAGGAGGAAGGGAGAACAAGGAGGAAGAGGAAGAGGCAGGAGGGACAAGCGAGAGAAGCAAAGGAGAACGAGGAGGAGGAAGCAGAAGGAAAGGAGCATAAGGAGGAGGATGGACATCGCGAAGGAGGAAGAAGGCACAAGGAGGAGGAGGGAGGGACAAGTAAGTGGAGGAAGCGGGAACGAAGAGAAGCAGGAAGGAGGAAAACAAAGGCAGCATAAGGAGGAGGAGGAGGAGCAGGAGGAGGAGCAGGAGGAGGAGCAGGAGGAGGAGGAGGAGGAGGAGGGGATCACAACCTGACGGTAGGATTCAGCAACGTCAAGGTAGAGGTCCCCACAGGCGTCGATCGAGTATGCCCACAGCGTCTGGAAGCATTCCTCTGCCATCCTCACCCTGCCCAGCTGGAGCAGAGCTATCCCCTCCCTCACCACGAGGTCTACCGGCATGTCCCCGTTGGGCTGGTAGCTTCTCACCTTCCCCAGCAGCTTCAGAGCTTTCTCCGACTGCTTCAGCATCAAGAAGCACTCGGTCAGCATGTTCACGCAGTCCAGCTCGAACTCCATGAAAGTTCGGGGCCGGTCATCCGGCATCCTCCTCTTCTCCCTTATGTCCAGCCAGCTCTCCAGCACCTTGACAGCAGCCTGCGAGTCCCCGTACTGGTGGAGGAGGCGCGAGAGCTCCTTTGACACTTCCGAGATCTTCACGTACTCCTCCGCCGGCAGCTTCTTAAGGAGGGTGTGCAGCACGTCGATGGCTCTCTTGGTCTGGCCCACCTCCACCAGCAGGGACGCCTTGTCCCACAGCAGCTCGGGAGCAGGATCCGCCTGCAGCGTGGATAAGCGAACAAAGAAACAGGAGACGAAAGGGGAGTAGGAGCAGGAGCAGGGGCAGGAGCAGGGGCAGGAGCAGGAGCAGGAGCAGGAGCAGGGGCAGGGGCAGGGGCAGGGGCAGGGGCAGGGGCAGGGGCAGGAGCAGGAGCAGGGATGGTTGCGGCGAGGAGAGAATTCAGAAAGAGCGAAGGTGGGCAAAAGGAAGCAGGAGGGGTCTAGGACAAGGAGGGACGAGCTACCTTGATGGCACGGTTGAGAGCATAAATCGCTTGAGGGATGTTGCCAAGGTCTCTCGACATGCTCGCCGCTCGATTCCACAGGCTGATGTCCTTGGGGTTGAGCAGGGCGGCGATGACGATGCAGCTGAGGGCGCTGGACAGCTCGTTCTTGGCCTCGTAGATCGACCCCAGCAGGGCAAAGACATCGGAGTGCGGGAGGATGCGAATGATCTCCTTAGAGAGCTCGATCGCTGCCTCGAACTCCCCGAAGGCGTACTTCATGGTCGCCTGCCCCAGCTTGTCCTTCACCTCCTGCGGCATCCTGGAACCTCCTCGGGCCAGCCCCCTTCGCTTCCTCCTCCTCTTCCTCTTCCTCGGCGCGAGCTCCTTCCAGATGTCGTCCGCTATGTCGTCCATCTGCTGATTCGGGACGATGCGCTTGCTCGCCGCTCCAGCTCGCCTCCTGCTGGGCTGGGCTGAAAGCCCGAAGGAGACCCCTGCCTTGCGCTTTCCCAGGTGCCTTCCCAGCTGGAATTCTCTCTCGAGGCTGACATTCTTGTCCAGGTGTCCTCCTTCACCATCGTCGCTGTCCACGTCCTGCAGGGGAAGGACGTCGTCCTCGTCCTCCTCGTTCTCTGCCCCGTCGTCTCCCTCCTCGTCGACCTCCTCCATGTCCTCCTCCTCCTCCTCGCTGTCTTGCTCCACCTCGCCTCTCACCTGCAGGAACTTCTTGCTCAGCACAGAACTGTCTTCACCCAGCAGTACCCCAGGAGGAGCGCGAGAAGACGATCCTTCCCCAGCATTGCTTGCTCGATGCATCTGCGATGTGCAACAGGTCAAGGCAACTAGGAGGCCTGTCAGTCTTGATGATTCTTGTGTCCTGCGCTCTCCTCGTCCTTACTCCCCTCCCTCTCCTCCCCTCCCGTCCCCTCCCCTCCCCTCTCCTCTCCTCACCTCCCCTCTCCTCCCCTCACCTCCCCTCACCTCACCTCTCCTCTCCTCTCCTCTCCTCCCCTCCCCTCCCCTCTCCTCTCGTGGTCAATTCTTCTGGACCTTTTTCGTGTCTCATCTATCCTTCCGCTCGCTGTTCTCAAGTCTTGTAATTGCTGCTCCAGTAACCCTCTCCCTATTCTGCTCGTCTGTCATGCTAGTTGAACGCTTCCATCCCTCTCTTCTGCTCGTCTCCTGCCCTCTCCTCTCCTCTCCTCTCCTCTCCTCAGCCCATCTTCTCACCCTCACTCGTTCCCTCTCCCTCTCCCTCTCCCTCTCCCCTCTCCCTCTCCCTCTCCCCTCTCCCCTCTCCCCTCTCCCCTCTCCCCTCTCCCTCTCCCCTCTCCTTCCCTCTTTGTTCTCAAGGGCGTAGTAGGGAGGAAGGGCCCGTGGAAATTCGACCCAACGAGGGGGGTGGGGTAGTCAATCGGAGAGACGATATGGGGACAAGAGCTGGGCTAGGGGAGGGCAGGAAGGAAAGGAGGAGAGCAGGACGGAGGGAAAGGGAGGAGACGAGACGAGACAAGACGAGAGGAGAAGAAAGGAGAGGAGTGGAGAGGAGAGGAGAGGAGAGGAGAGGACGAGGGATGAGGGAGAGCCAAGTGGGGTCAGGAGAGGACAGGGGAGGGCAATCGGCATCGGAGAGATCAGCAAGGGAGACGAGCTTTGAACGATCTGATGCAGGTGGGGAGCGAATGAATCAGAGTGAGTAGTGGGGGTGATAGGAGGAGCTGAAGGATGAGGAGAGATTCCTCGACGTTCGGGGGTCTGGCAGCCGACGACCTCTCGCGCTTCCTGCGAGTCTGCTTCGAAGAGTCTCTCCTGTCCGAGGTAGCCCTGTGCCTGCCATGGCGCAGTAGGTCGAGCATGACACGCCTCTGCTGTAGTCCAGCAACCGCATACGCGAGGAGATCGAAGCCCTCGGGGGGTCAGAAGGGATCCTGAAGAAGCTCAGGAGCGACCCAGGTGTCTCTTGTGGAAGCTGAGAGGAGAGCTGACATATGTGCCTGCAGCCAATGGCATCAAGAAGACGGAGGTACTGCGCCATCCTTTCGCCATGCGCGTGCTGACCCCATCCTCTAGATCTTGAGGAGACAGGAAGACTTCGGTCTCAACGAGCATGCCATGGAGCCGCAGGACTCGATCTTGAAGATCGCCTGGGATGCTCTTCAGGACCCTTCGCTGCTGTTCCTTTGCTTTGCGTCCTTGGTCTCGCTGGTGATCGGAGTTGTCTCCTCCCAATCGCAGGAGATCGTGGAAGGGATCGCGATCTTGGCTGCGGTGCTGGTGGTGGTGACGGTGACTGCGGTCAACGATTACCACAAGGAGAAGCAGTTCCGTTCACTCAGAGAAGTACAGGAGGAGGTGTGGGTGACTGTCATCCGAGACAGTGCAGTAGAGCAGGTCCTGAACAAGGATCTTGTTGTCGGCGATGTCGTCTTGCTCAGTGCCGGCGATATGGTATGTGCTGACGGGATCATACTGGACCAGAGTGACCTGCAGGTCTCCGAGCAAAGTCTTACAGGGGAGTCGTCTCCCAAGAGGAAGGGAAGCAGTCTCTGTGCTCCTAGCGCTCATCTCCTTTCTCCTGCTATCTTCTCCGGGACGTTCGTGCAGGAAGGGGAGGGGAAGATGGTGGTGCTGGCGGTGGGGCCGAGCACGTACCAGGCGAGCATACAGGAGTCGATGAAGGAGGACATGGAGGGATGCAAGAAGAGCATACTTCAGCTGAAGCTGGACAGCATGACGACAACGATCACCAAGGTAGGAGCAGCAGCAGGTATCCTGACAGTCCTCGTGCTCCTCGCGAGGTTTTCCGTGGGTTTCGTCCGCGGGGAGTGCTGCAAGGAACGGTGGGTCAACAGCATACACCTGCCGGAGATACTCGACTATCTTATCACGGGTGTTACCATCTTTGTCGTTGCGGTACCCGAAGGGCTTCCTCTCGCCATCACCGTCGCCCTCGCGCTGTCTGTGAGGAAGATGATGAACGATAACAACCTCGTGCGCCATCTCAGCGCCAGCGAGACCATGGGCAGCGTCTCCAGCATCTGCTCCGACAAGACTGGCACCCTCACCAGCGGCAGGATGACGGCGGTGCGCGTGTGGGTCAGCGGCCAGGACTGCATCCTCGGCGAGGAGGGGAGGGCTGGGGAGCCTCTCGCTGAGCTGCCGCGCGGGGTCAGGGAGCTGCTGGCGTACAGTCTTGCGATCAACACTTCCTTCAAGTCCAACGTCTCCTATAGCCGTGATGGCCAAGTTTCCTCCTCCCAGGGCAACGAGACCGAATGTGCGCTTCTGCGACTCGTCGACATGCTGCTGAATATCCAGGTCCCCCCCCCCCGCCGTCCTCCTCCTTGTCCCCTGCTCAACATCCCCTACCTCCTCGATTGCTATTCAACTGCTACCGTCACCTCCTGCGATATCACCACTACCTCCTCCTCCTCCTCCTCCTCCTCCTCCTCCTCCTCCCTTCGCTACTCCCCTCCTCCTCCTCCTCCTCCTCCTCCTCCTCCCCTTGCTACTCCCCCTACTCCTTGTATTCCCCGTCATTCTGACCTACATTCCAAACGTCTCCTTGATCTTTCTGTGCTTTTCCTCCTTTACTCCATGATCTTTTGACGTTGTTCTTTTTCCATCTCTTTCCCATGGCAACAAGCACATTGATGATCTTCTGTCCCGCAGGAAACTGAGGAACAAGGAGCAGGAGGAGGAGGAGGAGGAGTTCACTCCTACAAGATGATCCGGATAAAATTCCCGTTGGAGCAGGAGAAGAGAAGATGTCTGACTTTCTCTTCTGACCGGAAACGTATGAGCACCATCGTCCCATGGATGGTAAGACTCCTCCTCCTCCCCTTCCTCCTCCTCCCCTTCCTCCTCCTCCTTTTCCCTGCTTCTCCTTTCTCCTTCCTCCTTCCTCCTTCCTCCCTCCCCTTACACCTTCCTCCTCCACCACCTCCACCTCCTCCCTCCTCCTCCTGTTTCTTCCTTCTCCTTCCTCCTCCTCCGACTCCACCGCCAACTTCCGTCTCCTCCTCCTCCTATTCCTTGCAGACTGAGAACGAATTCAGGTCGGGGACGATACTGATCGGATCGACTCCGTGATGACTGGCAGGAGAATTTTCTGCAAAGGGGCACCAGAGGTTGTGATTCCACTTTGCTCAAGAATTATCTCCTCGTCCTCCTTCTCCTCCTCCTCCTCTTCAGCTGCAGTCGCTGCAGACAATCAGCCCATGACTGTGGAGCTGCGAGCGAGAGCTGATGGGATGGCGTGTATGATGGGGAAGGAAGGGTTGCGGCCTATCGCCGTTGCGTTTCGAGACATGGAGGAGGAGGAGGACGTGGACGAGCTGTCTGCTGAGAGAGATCTGGTGTTGGTGAGTGGGAGAGGAGAGGAGAGGGATGATAATAGATGGGAAGGAGACATAGATGGGAAGAAGACAGGATGTGGAAGTTGAGACACGTAGAGAGAAACAACCAGATGATAGGCAGATGTAGATCAGTGGAAAAACTTGACAGATACAGGATAAGAGCAGATGTGAACATGAGGAGAGGTTTCAGGTCATCAAGTCAGACGTGCTGGCAAGAAATTTTGAGCAGTGAGGTACATGTGAGGACCTGTGGAGATAAGAGATGTATTGAAGAGAAGCGCGTAAGAGAGTTGGTAGAGGAAGAAGGAGGGAGGAGGTTTCATGTGAGAAGGGCGAGGCTACCTTAATGGAGGGAGGAGGGAGGAGGGAGGAGGGAGGAGGGAGGAGAGGGAGGGGGGGAGAGGGAGGAGGCTACATGGATCTTGGAGGTTATTGCCTTACCTGACCTCATTCATTAGCTCGCCATCGTCGGCCTCGAGGATCCGCTACGTGCTGAAGTTCCTGCGGCAATTCGAGCATGCCAGCAGGCAGGAATTACCGTCAGAATGGTCACAGGGGACAACGAGGAGACGGCGATATCGGTAATCAGCTGAGAGGGAGAGAGACAAAGAGGAAGAAAGGAGGAGAAGGAACAAGGATTGAAGGGACGTCAAGGAGAGGAGAGAGGAGAGGGAGACAGGGGCAGGGGCAGGAGCAGGAGCAGGAGCAGGGGCAGGAGCATCAGCAGGAGCAGGAGCAGGGGCAGGAGCAGCAGCAGGAGCAGGAGCATCAGCAGAAGCAGAAGCAGAAGCAGGAGGAGTGCAGGCAGTGAGATGACTCTGTTGTCTACAAGATTGCCAAGAAATGTGGCATTCTACCTCAGAGAGAGATGAATGAGAAGGAGATGCGAGCGAGTGTCTTCACCGGGAAGCAATTCAGAGAGCTCGTGGGTGAGAAGGAGGATATTGATATGGAACAGCTCGAGCAGGTAACTCTGTCATACTGCCCTCCTCCTCCTCCTCCTCCTCCTCCTCCTCCTCCTCCTCCTCCTCCTCCTCCTCCTCCTACCTTTCCCCTCCTCTTCCTTCCTCCTTCCCCTTCCCCTCTCTCCTCCTCGTATCCCTCGCATGGTGACCTCTCACTGACATCCATTCAGATCCTCCCAAAGCTTCGCATTCTCGCACGCTCTACCCCCCTCGACAAGCTCGCTCTCGTTGGCGGCATCCAGGTGAGGAGAAAAGCGGAGGAAAGGGGGAACAAGGAGCAAGAGGAGCAGGGAGAGCAGAAGGAGTAGGGAGAGCAGGGAGAGCAGGAGGAGCAGGGAGAGCAGGGAGAGCGGGAAGAGCAGGGAAAGCAGGGAGAGCAGGAGGAGGGCGAGGGGTGGTAAAGGAGGGAAGAGGCGGGCTAACGCTCTGACCAGGACAGTGAGTCGTGTGGCCTTCAGACTGTTGCTGTGACAGGGGATGGAACCAACGACGCTCCTGCTCTCCTCCGCGCTCACATCGGCCTTGCCATGGGCAAGGCAGGTACACAGGTTACCCTTCTCCCGTCTGTACGCCTCTTCCTCTTCCGCACTTCCTCCCACTCTTGTTCCTCCCTCCTTCCTCCTCCGTTCTCCTCCCTATCTCCTTTCTCCATCCCTCCTTCTCCCTTACATTCCACATCTCCTCTCCCTCAGGTGGCTCAGAACGCAGCAGACATCATCATCCTCGACGACAACTTCGCCTCTATCCTGCAGGCAGTCAAGTGGGGGAGGAACGTGCACGACAACATCTGCAAATTCCTCCAGTTTCAGCTCACCGTCAACTGCTCTGCCTGCATCCTCGCTGTCGTGGGAGGCTCCGTCCTCTCCGAGAGCCCTCTCACTGCCATGCAGCTCCTCTGGGTCAACATGATCATGGACTCCCTCGCCTCCCTCTCCCTCGCCTCCGAGGACCCTTCTCCTGACCTGCTCAAGCGCCCTCCCTGCCCGCGAGACCAGCCCCTCCTCTCCCCTGCCATGGTCAAGTTCGTGCTGGGACACGCGGCATGGCAGATCCTCGTCCTCTCCTTTCTCGTCTTCGGCATGGGCGACGTCTGCTCCCCTGACATCGCCAACCCCAATGTCTGCGCGCCGGGTGAGAAGGAGGAGACGAGGAGAAGGAGACGAGAAGGAGACGAGAAGGAGAAGGAGAAGGAGAGGAGAGGAGAAGGAGCATATGGGGCAGGGAGGAGAAGGATAGTCGTTGTGAGAGGAGGAGGCTGTGGAGGAGGAACTGATATAAGGTCAGGCACAATCATCTGGAACAATTTCGGGTCGCTCAGATCTGGAAGACCTTCATCCTTCGACCTTGAGTTCTTTGGGAACAAATCCCTGACGTGTGCTGGTGAGGAGAAGATTCCGATGGAAGTCAGATTGATGGAAGTGTTTTTTTTATCTTCAAAGTTGTTTTCGGTTCCCTCTTATGTGTGATATTCTTCTGTTTCATCCTTCTTCTGTTCTATTTTCTTCTTGTGTTCTGTTTTCTTCTACTTCTGCCATGCAAAGTCACTGCCGTTGTTCCATGATGTTCTTGATAACCTGAAATTGCATCAGGCAACGCCAGTCAAGCTGCTTCTGTCCTTCCGATAGAAATTGCAAAGATGAGGTTTCGATTACTCTTCTCTCCTCTCCCCTCCTCTCCTCTCCGCTCCCCTCCCCTCCTCTCCGCTCCGCTCCCTCCCCTCCTCTCCGCTCCTCTCCTCTCCTCTCCTCTCCTCTCCTCTCCCCTCCCCTCCCCTCCCCTCCTCTCCTCTC
>NW_005434609.1:419502-476957 GCF_000315625.1 Guillardia theta CCMP2712
CGAATTTGAATATTTCTCAATCGTTCTGCATGATTCACGCAAAAGCTGAATCTCTTCCAACCACCCACTACACCATCGTCTTCACTTGTTTCGTTTTCCTGCAGGTTAACCTCTCCCTTCCCCCCATCCCTTCCTCCCCTCCCCTGCCACTTCCTCCGCTCCATTTCTCCCTACCTCTCTGTCCTTCCCTCTCCCTCCCCTTCCTTCCTCCCCTTCCTTCCTCCCCTGCGGTCCCCTTTCACACTTTCTCTCCCTCTTCCTCCCTCCCTCCTCCCTCCCTCCTCCCTCCCTCCCTCCCTCCCTCCCTTTCCAACTCCCTCCCTCTTCCTCTCTTCCTTCCTGCTTCTCGGTGGCCTCAAGAGATTTGATTTGTTTGCGTTCGATCTATGCTGACTGTGGCTGCAGCTGTTCAATCAGATTAATGCAAGGAAGATACACGGGGAGGTGAATGTCTTCAAAGGTGAAGAAGAGAACAATCTCAACAAGTCTCGTCAGTCAATCTTGATGTCTCCAGGCATCTTTGACAACATGTACTTCTTGATCATCACGATGATAGAACTGCTTTGCCAGTGTATGATGGTGCAGGTGACAACCAAAGAGTGATTTCATGACCTGATGTCTCACTTATGAATCAGATTCCTGCTCTCAATGCAGCAGTCGGATGTGTCAAACTCTCTCCATCCCAGTGGGGTTTTTGCTTCTTAGTGGGTGAGCAGGTCTTACTGTAAACATGCATCACAGTGAGATTTTCTTTGTGTCTGTCAGGTGCGACGTCGCTGCCGATCAATGCGCTTCTATCAATGGTTTGGAGATGTTTGGCAATATATGCTGATGATGATGATGATGATGATGATGATGATGATGATGATGATGATGATGACAAGATGCCGACAACGACAACGATGATGATTGTGATGATGATGATGATGATGAGCACTTTTGACAGATTCCTGCCGGAAGCTGCTGCGGAAGAAAAGGAAGCCATTCTTGTGAGTTTTCATCAACGCTGAATTCTCCAACACATGTTGCTCGTTTCTTAGAATCTCTCTTCACACTACCTGCTATCTCATTCATTCAGCTCACTGTGGTTTCTACAGCTTCTGTCGACAACGATGTTGAACAGGTCTGCCTTCTATTTGTTGTCATCATCTTTACATGTCGAACAGGGGGTACCTCTTCTTCCTCTCTCTTCTTGAGATTCGTTTATCAGCACCCGATCGATTCTTTGCAAACAATTTATTTTAAGACAGTAAAAGTTGCAAATCCCTCGGGAAACTGGACAAAATAAACAGGGTGTATCATTGCTGCAATCTGACTGACTGACTGACTGACTGACTGACTGACTGACTGACTGACTGACTGACTGACTGACTGACTGACTGACTGACTGACTGACTGACTGACTGACTGGCTGGCTGGCTGGCTGGCTGGCTGGCTGGCTGGCTGACTGACTGACTGACTGACTGACTGACTGACATTCATGTTTCTCCACGAGAGCTCATAACTTCTCCGATCAAGAAGTGTTGGATCGCATGCTGCATCCTGATGTCTTTGCGAACAAGCTCCTCCTCCACCTGATACGCAAACGACCAGACCCCCGTGTTCTTGACAAGCTTCCCTGCATCGACGTTCTGCAAATTCGTCAACTCGCGCTCCTCCTCCTCCTCCTCCTCCTCCTCCTCCTCCTTCCCCATTCACTTCAACTTCCCCGCCCTACCGAAACCTTTCTCTCCCTCCCTCCCTCCCTCCCTCCCTCCCTCCCCGCTTGCTTTACCTTCCCCTGCTTCTTTTCCTCCTGGTGCTCCTTGAGCGCGATATCCATCACCACCTGCTCCTCGTCACTGGTCAAGACTATCTCGCTCCTCCTTCACCTCTGCAACTTTGTGCTCATCCCACTTGTCCAGGTGAAGTTCAACATGCCCTGAACGAGTGTCATCAGCATCAGCGTGCGAAGAAAGATAGTTGATGGTTCACCACCTTCAGGTTGTAGAGGGTTCCACACGTTGAGGATACCTATCCTTGAGGAGATCTCGATGCAGTCTTGCAGCGTTAGCTGGTAAAATCTCAAGTTAGGTCGTTCAATTCATTACGTTTCAGTGTGTTTCACAATCAAACTAGCTTGCTCCACATGCATCGACAAAGTTGGTTCACATTAATCTCAAGTATGCGTGCTCAACAAAAATCTCTTGTCACTTGGTTCAACACATCATCTTTAGCAAACCTATTCAAGTTTGCAAACAGGCCATTGACTGAACAACACGCCAACGTGTCAAACAGATTCCTTACCTTACGGCACATGCAGCCCCACAGGTTGTCAAGGTCGATGATCGCAGGAAAAGCTCTCTGCATGATCTCAGCTCTAGCCTGCGCCTGTTTGACACGTCAAGCACTTTGACAGCTGTCAAAGGCTCGAGCTGACCTGCAGCTGGAGTTTCTGCAGGAAGAAGTTAACAAGAGGAGAGGAGGGGAGACAGAACAGACCTGACTCGCAGTCTCGTCGAGCATCTCGTCCTCCTCCTCCATCAGCTCGCTCATGCTGGTATAGGTCGACATGAGAGGAAGCTGTCTGCCCTGCCCATCTCCATCAGACCTGCCTCCTCCTCCTCCCCCTCCTCCCCCTCCTGCTCCTGCTCCTGCTCCCCCTCCTCCTCCCCTCCCCCTTCCCCTTCCCCTCCTCCTCCTCCTCGAACTCCATCATCATCATCATCATCATCATCATCATCATCATCGCCATCACCATCATCGCCATCACCATCATCGCCATCATCGCCATCATCGCCATCATCGCCATCATCATCATCATCATCATCATCATCATCATCATCATCATCATCATCATCATCATCATCATCATCATCATCATCATCGCCATCATCATCATCATCATTGCTACTCAGCTTGTCGTATCTGATCTTCTCACCTGCACGCACAAGCACAGCTCGACCGCTTGATCAGCAGAAAGTTTGAACATGAGCACCTGCACATCATGTAAGGTGCAAATCTTCAGGTCTGTTCTGTTGTTCTCTACGCATGTAAATCAAGTTTGTAACATGTTCCCTTGTGCATCGAGTTTGCTCATCGAGTATTTTCATCGAGTAATTTCATCAACTATGTTCGTCAGCTTTGTTCATCTACCTTTTGCAAGATTGGCCTTAAAGCCGAAGTGGCGAACAAGAACTCGAGCTTGATTTCTCTTCTCTGAATCACTCCCATGTTAAGATGAGAAGGAAGAAATTCCTCATATACCTCCAGCAGCTCTTCGAAGAAATATCTGAACTCCGCACAGTGAATCTCAAAATCCTGTTCTTGTCATGAGAATGTATGTTCATAACCTGACACAACATGTATCAACACCTGTTGTTTCATCGCCTTTGACCCCAACTTTGGTCTTCTAGTTGTGACAACATCAAACTCAAGAATTCCTTCGAAAGGAATGTTCCAATCTTACAACCAGCAAGATGAGAAGAAGTTGTAAGATCAAGAGTGAAATGTTACCGCTTTTGTAGCTGATGTGCTTTCCTTGATACCTTACGTTCCTCCACAACTCGTAATCTCCATGCTCGCTAAGGGAACTTGAGAAAACAAGAGCGAGACCATGGGAGAGGAAATAGAAATAAAAAACAAAGAGCAGCAGAGAGAATACAAGAAGAAGAGAGGGAGAAGAGAACAGAGTATGAGGAAAGAAGAGAAGAAGAGAAGAAGAGAAGAAGAGAAGAAGAGAAGAAGGTGAAGAAAGAGGGGAGGAGAGAAGAGGGGAGGAGATAGGAAGGAAGCAAGTTTGCTTATGAGATCAACAACCTTGTGTCTGGTTTTGCTTCTGACTTTCTCGTTTCTCTTTCATACGCACAGAGGTCTTGCAACCTGCAATGAAGAGATGAGAGAATCTTCATGTGGTTCAGATAGGTCAGCGTACCTCTTACATAATGTCCGTTCAAGATGGTTTGATAGATTCAACTTCCACCTCCTCATCGGCCGCTACTTGTCCAGTCAGTTTGTGGATAGTCGGGGGATCATCGTAACTTCACCTTGGGGTTGTACCAGAAAAGTTCACCGAGCAAAGATTGCATTCGAGAGATCTGAGAACGAAAGTAGACAAGTTGAGAACCATAAGTTGAGGTCAATACAAGCATACTTCTCTTGTTGAGAAATTTTGGAGGAGAATGGAGATGGAAGATGTGTCCTTTATGAAAGGAAATGCCTGCACGACAAGTAAGATAGCAGTGAACGTTGTTGTTCATGTTGTACATGAACGACAATGTCTAGGTGATCTGATCGTGAATCGAATTGTTTCGTCATCGTTAAAACCTGCAAAATGTTAAAAACTCATATCAAGATAGAGGAGAGAAAAGGAGAGGAGAAGACAGGACAGGACAAGACAGGACAAGACAGGACAGGACAGGGAGGATAGGAAAAGAAAGGGGAGGAAGGGACAGGACATGTAGAATGAAACAAGATGTTCTACCTCATTCACAGAGAACAGTCGCGTTCCATCAATCATCCCTGACAGCATCAACTTCAACTTTTGGCTCTGATCAATCCGTCAGATAGACAAGAAAACCAAAGAGGAAAAGGATCACAGCAGAAGTCAACCAGGGAACCACCGAGTTCGAGTATGTTGACTTGTCGTTGTCGTCTTCGGCATCCTTGAAGTGCTTGTACCTCGGACTTGATGTCTTGGAAGTAACATCCCACACTCCGCTCCTCCACCTCCCGGCATCATCGTCACACCCCAAGGAATGCAAGAACATCTGCAATACCATCAGCATGCGAATTGAGCTTTTGATTTCTCACCTGCTCCATCTCTACCATCGGACGGTCTGCAATGCCCATCATGTTGATTGAAGGTATCCTGAACTCACACTGCAAGTATTCGATCACATGTCAGAAACAAGTTGTAAAGATTCAGAAGACCTGGAATATCCCGTTCATGGGAAAGATGAAAGGGTCGTCATCGTAAGAAGGCCATGGGATGTTTCTCCTGGAAAGGAAAGAATTTGAAGAGTTCAGAACAAATACAATCAGATGGTGGTGGTGGTGGTGGTGCTGATCATCATCATCATCATATCATCATCATATCATCATCATCATCATCATCATCATCATCATCATCATCATCATCATCATCATCATCATCATCATCATCATCATCATCATCATCATCATCATCATCATCATCTCATCATCATCATATTCATCATCTCATCATCATCATATTCATCATCATCATCATGGTGGTGGTGGTGGTGATGATGATGATGATCATCATCATCATCATCATCATCATCATGAAACAGTTTTCCTCGATTACCAAGGATTGATGGTCCAGGGGTCTTGTTCGGCTCTTTGTGACGTCTGTTTGATGTAAGACAAGTACAAGAGATCTTTCTTTGTTCACCTTTGATGCAAGCCTTCGCAATTTGATAAGAACAGTCGAAGGCTGTAAGAAATATAAGGTTTCACGTTACATACAGCAGCTTTCTTGTCTTTCGCAATTCTAAGATCTCTCGCAAAGATTCCCGTGTTGAGATTCTATCGTTGAGAGTTTTTGCGGAACAAGTAGAAGATCTTTTCTTACCTCAACTTTCAACTGGTCTGACAACAGTCTTGCTAGCTCCACTAGCTCTACGGCAATGGCTAGCTCCTGGAGTGAAGGAGAAGAGTCAGAGGAAGGGAGGGAAGAGGGATGTAGAGGCAAGAGACAACATGAACAAGAAGAGACAGGAGTAGTCAAGCTGTCTAATTGTCTCCTTACCGTTGGATTTGACAGGTCAAGAGTATATGACCCTTCAGGCAAGTTCTTCACTATCTTTGAGATGTACTTGTTCACTTCTTGATCTTTCGATCCGTTGGGAATGACTTCTTCCACACTAGAAACACTAATGTCACACTAGAAACACCAATGTCACACTAGAAACACTAATGTCACACTAGAAACACCAATCTCATCATCGTCACAATTCCCATTCTCGTTGTCCTCTTGTCAACAACGGCACGACCATCGATACATCGTCATCGTCATCGTCATCGTCATCGTTATCATCATCGTTATCATCATCGTCATCTCCATCTTCATCTCCATCTCTATCATCGCCTTTGTCATACTTGCATCCAACTTTTGATATTCTCAGTCCCCTCCACTGTTGCTTCTGGTCTGCGAAAGAATGAGAATTCCTTCTCTTTTCCAGTCGCAGGTCACAACCGACGATTAGTTCCCCACCATCACCAGCGCTGGTTGAAGAGTGCGTGAGAGACAGGAGCGAAGGAGACAAACCCTCACTGGTCAACTTGTAGGTATGATCTTGAAGCAAGAGAAGCTCTCGTTAGAGCACGAGCACCTATGCATAAGATGACATGCTATGAAAGAACGACGACTTGTAACCTAAGATGCCGATTGGGTTCCCGTTGACATTGAGCTTTTGAAGTTTCTGTTCGGATTGTCAATCAGGTAAGGAGAATAAGATGAGGGAAGGTGTATGAGACAAAGGAATGTAATGTCTTGACCGTGTTGCCGATGACTGACGACGAGAACAGTATACACCCGACCTGACAACAGCATGTCGTCGGTGAGACTATTGTCAACAACAAGTGAAACGATGACAACCGAGGTTGTCTTTGTATTGGCAAGTCTTAGCTCTTTCAGAGCGATGTCTCCATTGCATTTGATCGCCTAGTTTGACAGGTCAGACAGAACAACGTCAAAGAGAACATTGTGGACCTCAGCGATGTTCATAAGACCCGCATCTCGCCATGGATTACAACTGAACTCAGCAGTCAGCTGAGAGCGGAGAAGAGGAATAGAGGACGAGGACGATCACGAGGACGAGGACGAGGACGAGGACGAGGACAAGGACGAGGACAAGGACAAGGACAAGGACAAGGACAAGAACGAGGACGAGGACAAGGACATTGAACAAACCTCAGATTAAGGTACGTCAAGTTTCGATTGTTCTGCAAACACCCAGCAAGCGATTTGCCTCCTACGACAATCCGAGAACAAAACTCAGGGGAGAAACATTCTAAGAGCTCAACAGAACAAAACACAACACAAATTAGTTGTCTTGTTTTCCCTACCTTCACTGTTCCCATGGATATTATTCCAGCTCAGATCCTGTCAACTCTCGTTTCACTTCGTCTCATGTTATCGCATCGATCCCTCACCAAACTTCTCAACCCGCACGCTTTCCCTAGCGAGTATGCCATGTTCAACGCACCCCTGCCACTTCTCGTCAGATCGCTTGGTGATATTGACTTGACATATTTGACTGACATGTTTCCGATCTTGTTCTGGGAGAGGTCAAGGTGGAGGAGGTTTTGAAGCTGCTTCAACACTGCGAGCAAACTTCATTTCTCTCTCACTTGTCGGTTCATGACATGTTGTGTACCGCCAGAGAAATGCTTCGATCCCGTGTCTGAGATGTCGCAATTGGAGAGGACGAGCCTGAAATTGCGGGAATGTCGTCAACTCCATCATAACAGATGCTTGTCCTCAACAACATGTCTCTGCTGTATCAATATCGTCTCTGCCTCTCTCTATTTGCCATCAACAAGAACAAGAACAACGAAATGATCACCACCACCATCACTATTGCCACCATCATAACAAGAATCATCATCATCACAATCATATCCCATCATCGCAATCTTGGTGGTGATCATCAATATCACTGTTGGCTACACAGCACACAACAAGGAACAACCTTGTAATTGTCTTCGAGCTTGAGCTTAAAATGAGCTCTTCCGTGAACGTCTGTTGCAAACAAAAGAAATCAGAATCATTGAGTTATGACCAGTTTGTCTCATATCCATTGAAACAGATTTGTCGAAATCATCATCATCACTAATCATCGTCATTGCATATCAATGTATCGTCATCGTCATCGTCATCGTCATCGTCATCGTCATCGTCATCGTCATCGTCATCGTCATCGTCTCGTCATCGTCATCAAACTTGAAACATCAACATTGTTTTCTTTACTCCAATCTGAGATCCGATCATGTTTTGGCTCAGATCAAAGGTCGAGATTGTGCAATCTTCGCTGTTGGAAACATTTTCACGAACAAGGAGAACAACAAATAAAAGACGACCATCGCAGCAGCTCCACCATCTCCACCATGATCGAGTCTCCTCTCTGCAATGCACAACATGTAAGAACTTCGACACAGGCAAGAAAACTTCAAACATTGCAATCAAGACTGTTTGACGCGAGGTCAAGATTCAACATCTTCCCCTGTCGGTGTCATCTCAATCCAACCAGCAAGAGACAGCACACACTCTACCTTGCAGTTTCCCTTCTTCATCCATCTCAAGAACGCAGAGATCTGCTGACAAACTCAACCAGGGCAGGTCAAGATGTGAAGATGTGAAGATGTGAAGATGTGAAGATGTGAAATGTGAAGATGTGAAGATGTGAAGATGTCAACACTGGGTTCATTACTCACCGCCGTGTTTCCTATCCCGAAGTTGCGGAGGTTGACAATCATCTCTTGACTTGTTGGCCCCTGCAGTCACGCTGAGAGTTTGTACTCCACTCATCGTCCTGCTCACGCGCGGTGACTTCTGATCCTTCTCACTGTTTTCTGCATCTTCATCTTGAATCAGCTGAACATCTCCAATCGATCTCAGCACACACCGATCATGCACATGCGTCTCAATCCTCAACACAGCAATGATAACATGTCTTATCATTCTAAACACAGCAATGATAACATTTCTCATTATTCCAAACACAGCAATGATAACATGTCTTATCATTCTAAACACAGCAATGATAACATGTCTCATTATTCCAAACACAGCAATGATAACATGTCTTATCATTCCAAACACACCACCATCACCTTTTGCCAGCGATGACACAAGAGGCAAGATCTTCAATCTCTCACACTCTTGCAGATAGTCATTCTTATATTGAGAACCCCTCGACTGTTTGCTGGGACAATCTCCGTCATGTCGAGTCGAGTACATCACTCCACCTGCTCTACGTACATCGAACGAGACTCAAGAAAGCGAAGCTCCGATGAGATGGTGGTAGAATTTCTCTGAGAGGGGATAGAGGACTTGTTCGATGCCGAGCTCCTCTACAAGATAATGAGAAAGAGAGAAGGAGAGAAGGGGATAACGATCAGGGCGAGGAAAGAAAACATGCGCAAGAAACTCACACTAGTGCCAAGTGAGATGTAATCTCTTCTCGACGATGACATGTCTCGTTGGCTCATCTGAGCATTCATAACATGCACGGACGACAAGTCAAGGTGTAAATCCGTCGCAACTTGACCGGCGATCATCCTGTCTCCTTGCTCAACGGAATTCTTTCCTCCTCCTCCTCCTCCTTCCTCTCCCTTCTCCTCCCGCAATCGCTTCATCTCGTCGTATTCTCGTTGAGCTCGTTCTACCCTCAGCTCGGCGTCGGCTGCAGGCCATTCAGACACGCGAGTTCGCGGTGTATTGCCATGTCTGCAAGAAGCTTGTCAGAGCAGCAGCAGCAGCAGCAGCAGCAGCAGCAGGTGGTGGTGGTGGTAGTGGTGGTGGTACAGAAGGAGGAGGTGGTAGTGGTGGTGGTACAGAAGGAGGAGGTGGTAGTGGTGGTGGTACAGAAGGAGGAGGTGGAGGAGCAGGAGACACCTCAGGATGCCGACACTTGGCAGCTGCACTCTTGTCTCGCCTTCCTGCCGATACATGTCTTCCTGTGATATGTCGGAGTGAAGCGACACGCTGCTGCTCCATCGAGGTCAGCACAGCAGCACAGGACAGGAAACGAGGGAGGGAGGGAGGGAGGGAGGGAGGGAGGGAGGGAGGGAGGGAGGGAGGTAGGGAAGGAGGGAGGGATGGAGGGAAGGAGGGAGGGAGAAACGGCAAACAAGGAGGAAGGGAAGGACTTTCACAACTTAGCTGCAAATCACCTTGAAATGGTGGGGAGAGAATGGCCTGCTGGTGCGGCTGCACTCCAGATCTTCTCCTTCCACTTGTCCCTCCAGCCATCGGGGTCGCTCTCTTGGGCTCCATCGTTGGTCCTCTCGTACCAGACAGGCTTCCTCGCATGCCATGGGAGGAGCCTGGAGCAAGGAGGTCTCAACAACTGGGAGCAGTAGACGGGAGGGAACTTACTCGTGCGATGTACGTGAAGATCCTTTCACCTCGCTCTCTCTCCTTCCAGACTTTTTGGGCATGAAGGCAGGCAGGTCGATACCCTCCTGTCTTACCGCATCCTTCTCGTCTACTCTCCTCCTCCCCTCGTCTCTCAGTCTTGTTGCTGCCTGCCGTTGGCCAAGCTGTCAAGTTTGTCAAAAATCAAGCGGCTGAGGCGGATCCGCCATCATCGGACCGCGGCCGGGGGCCCGGGGCCCGGGGCCCGGGCGGTCGCCCGGCCCATCGGACCGGGTGGACTGATGCTCGGGGCTATTGATCTGACTGGCCCGGCTGGCACTGCCGGGCATGCGATCCCCCCCGAGTTTCTGAAGTAGCACAAACAAGAGAATGTTACCAGAGTTCCAAGTCAAGATACTAGTACATCCCGGAGTCCGAGTCGAGTCCGACATGATGAGGCCGGGCCGTCTGCCGCAGTGCGTCAAGTTCACAGTTATGTTGACGGTGGGCAATAACCGTTCAAGGATTGTCTATTCTGAAGAAAATTTTCATGCAGGGCTATTAGAAGCCTCAGGAACTTCGCTGGATGCCGCTCAGGCCGGCGCGGTTGGCGACGGCCCCCGGCCCCGGCGTTACTTGCCACTCTTGAACTCGGCGCTATCTGACTGACCGCATGTACACCTGCATGTACACAGCCTCAGGCTTTCCTCCGGCAGGCCCGGCCCCCCGGGCCCCGCGGCCCGGCCAGGCCGGAACGGTGACTCCGCAGGCTCGGCCCGGCCGGCGGGCCGACAGGAGTGAGCCTGCCTCGGATTCTGGCCTCGGAACCTCGACTCGGAGTCGTTGTTTGTGCTGCCTTTCGAAAAAGGTCCATATATTATTCTGGGGCGGAGTTTTACTATCTATGTCTCCTACCTTGAGAGTACCCGCTACTGCTATTTGAGTAAAACCAATAAGCCTCCTGATCTGATCTACAGGAGGAAGGGAAGGTGGAGGAAGAGGATGAGGCGGTAGCGGTGACGGAGGAAGCAGAGGAGGAGGAGGAGGAGGAGGAGGAGGAGGAGGAGGAGGTGATGGTGGTGGTGGTGATGATGATGATGACAACGACGACGACGACGACGGGAGGCACAGAGAGGCACGTGGGGAGAGAAGAAGCATCGAAGTCAGGTCTCGAAGTTTGATATGACCACAATAATGATAGCGGAAGAGAAGAACGACAAGCCTCGCAGACAGAGACTGAAAGCTTTGGTCTGCTTTCATTGTCCTCTTTAGTTTTTTCGAAAAGCAAGAGAATGTGTTTGGTAGGCTAACCATACAACCATCGCAACCATGAAGGAGCTGGTTGGATTGAGCCTTAGCCTATACTTATGGCTAGTGTGTCAAGCATGCGCAGTAATCAACACGAATAAACATAGCAGCGCAAGAAACTTTGTGTCCTCCAAGACACCACAGAGAGCAGCTGGCTACATACGACCTGTTGGCAAACTGTTGATTTCAGGCAACAAGACGGGCGTTGGGACAAGAGACCTTCTGGAGTTCTTCGGTAGGTTTGGTACAGTGTTGGACGCCTACGTGCTGAACAATCCCTTCTCGCGATCCAAATGGATCGGCTCGGTGACATTCAAGCACGAGTCAACAGCACATGACATCTCCGACAAGGTCTCAAGGTTTGGAAGCCAGATGGAGATAAAGGGATGCCCGATCATGATCAACCTTTGGGGAGAGGAGGAGCAGGAGGAGAGGAGAATAGAGCATTCGCTGGCCTCCGACCAGTACAAAGAGCAACGGCAGAAGATGGAGGATGAAGCCGAAGACGTCGAGTTCAAGTTTCGGAACCGCTGGACAGACCTGCAGTTGGTCAAAGTTGGAGCAATGGATCCAAAACAATTCTGGAGGAGGCACGGGGGGGATGACGATGAGAACGAGTCCTGGGAGAGGAGGCTGATATTCAGGCAGACAAATCTCCCAAACTTCCTGCGAGGATCGAACTTCTCGATCGATGCGGTGAAGAACACTTCCTCTTTGCTCGACATGTATCTGAACCCAGCGATGGGAATGTCCAAAGTGTGCATGAACGGTTGCAACTTGGTTAAAATATGGAGGGAGAGATTGTCGGCGGCGGCGGCGGCGGCTCATTTCTTCAACCCTTTCAACCCTGAGGTTGTTCGGAGCATGGCGCAAGAGAAGCTGGGAAAAGGAAGGCTGCCGGAGGGGATTGAGATCGAACAGAACGAGGGGTTCACCAAGTTTGCTACGGCAGCGAGCGAAAGGAATGAAACGTCGCACCGCAAGACCAGGACCGATCTCCTGCCCATTCAAATGATGAAGTCCAAGATCTTGAACCTCCTGCGAGGTAACAACATCCTTGTGGTAGTGGGAGAGACCGGATGTGGCAAGAGTACCCAACTGCCCAAGTACCTCCTGCGCATCCTTGGAACGGGGAGAGGCCGAATTGCATGCACGCAGCCCCGCAGAGTCGCAACTGTGTCTCTCGCCAAACGAGTCTCGGACGAGCTACATCAAGTGATACTCATGAAGTTCAGAGCTCGCTGGCGCTGACGTGCTGATGTAGAGGGTCGGGCAGCTCGTCGGCTACTCCATCAGGTTTGAAGAGGTCGTCAGCGATTGGACCAGGATCAAGTTCATGACGGATGGGATACTCATCAGGGAGGTCATCGGTGACCCCTGGCTCGAGCAGGAAAGACCGCCCCTTGCTAGAAGGATAACGTCCCAACTCTTCCATCCCTCCTTTTCATCGATTCATTCGCGATTTCTTGTCTCCTCCTCCTCCTCCTCCTCCTCCTCCTCCTCCTCCTCCTCCTCCTCCTCTTCCTCCTCCTCCTCCTCCTCTTCCTCCTCCTCCTATCTGATTCATTTTCCTGTCCATGTCTCTTTGCTTGCATCCATCTCCCTGTGCACCTCGCCTGTGCGGTCTGTGCCTTCGCCTTGAAACTTGTTCTTCTCCCTTGCTGTGCTGTGTTGACTGCGATCACAGTATTCTGCTGTGATCATGGACGAGGCGCACGAGCGGAGTATGCATACAGACATCCTCTTTGGTGTCTTGCGCAAGGTTGCGACGAGGAGGAAAGATCTCAAGGTGATTTGTCTTCGTTCTTTCCCTCTGCACGTAATGCTCTCTGTTGTACTTGCCTTCTACTAGATCATTGTGACTTCTGCCACCATGGACGCTCAAAAATTCTCTTCTTACTTCTGGAACGCTCCGATCATCGAGGTGCCGGGGAAAACTTTCCCGGTCGAAATCGACTACACAGCATGTCTGGTGGAGGACTATGTCGAGAGGGTGAGACCAGAGGTACTGCGGAGCTGCTGGACGTCTGATGGAGATGGTGCAGGCGATCTCCTCTGTGACCGACATCCATCTAGGAGAGTCGGAGGGGGACATCCTGGTGTTCATGCCGGGACAGGAGGAGGCAAGTTGTAACGGGGTCAGAGAGTCTTGGCTCACCTCCCCTGCTGGCCGCAGGTTGAGAGCACGAAGTTCTGGCTGGAGAACAGAATCGACTACCTCAACAGCACCGGAATTGACGTTCCTCCCCTTGAGATCATCCCCGTCTATGGCACCTTGCCAGCTGAGCTGCAGCTGAAGATGTTCAAATCAGGTTGCCCGAGGAGAGACGAGGATGTGGGGCTGAAGAGAGTCTGTCAGACCAGGAAGGGAGGAGGAGAGTGATCATAGCAACCAACATCGCAGAAACTTCTCTCACTGTCGACGGCATCGTGTTTGTGATTGATTGTGGATACTCCAAGATAAAGTGCTTCGACCCAACCCTGGGTGAGTGATGATGAGCTAGCGAAAGATTTTGTTGGTAGAAAAGAGGAGGAATCTGACTTGACAGGCCAGGTATCGACGCCCTGCTAGTCGTTCCTGAGAGCAGGGCGAACGCGAAGCAGGTCGATCGCAAGTTTCGTCTGCTCATGTGAGGGTCGTGAAGTCACTTGCAGAGAGCTGGAAGAGCAGGGAGGACGAGACCAGGAAAGTGCTTCAGACTGTTCACCGAAGAGGTCAGGAGCCGTCAGCCGCGCCAGCTCGCTGACTTGGCCGACGCAGTCGCTGAAGTTGGAGATGCTGGAGGCTCCAGTGCCGGAGATCCTGAGGAGCAACCTGGGCAACGTAATTCTCCTCCTCAAGTCGATGAACATCGGCAACCTGCTGCAATTTGACCTGATCGACAACCCGCCCAAGGAAAACATCTTGAATGCCATGTCTCTGCGCCTCCTCTTACATCCCCCTTCCTCTTACCCTCTGCGGTGCCCAGGTATCAACTTTGGATCCTCGGGGCCCTGAACACCGAGGGCAGCCTCACGTACCTGGGTAGGAGGAGGAGCAACGGGCGGGTCGGGAGGGGGAGGATGAGAGGAGGTGACAGTGGATGGAGCAGGTCAAGAGATGATTCGATTTCCTGTGGAACCCGCCCTCTCCAAACTCGTTTGCGCCTCCAGAGACCTGGGGTTGTCTCCTGCCCTGTGTAAGCTGGGAGCTGAGAAAGTTTCAAGGTGCCAGTGGGAGTCCGTGGCTCTCGTCTCCCTCCTCTCTGTGGGGGGCCTGCAACAGATCATGTTCTTCCCCGCTGACAGAAAGGTTTGCTCCCCTTCCTACCGATCCGTCTGAGAGGGCCGCAGGAGGACTATCAGACTGCCCACTCAAAGTTCTTCCTCTTCGACAGCGATCATCTCACCCTTCTCCACATCTTCAACTCGTCAGTCCCAACTTCACTCCTCCCTAACAGATGGTGATGGTGCATGCAGGTGGAAACAGGCTGGAAAGAGCAAGTCCTGGTCGTTCTTCCATTACCTGCAACACAGGAACCTGCACAAGGTACGGCCGGACCCCGCCAGCACTAGCAAGTGAGAGTCTGAGCAGGCAGCCAATATCGAGAATCAGCTGCGCACAATCTGCCAGAGGGTGGCCATGGGGAAACCACCAGGGAGGAGCGAGGACGTCCAGGGAGTAAGACAAAGACGTTCACCTCCTCCTCCTCCTGACCTCCTCCCAGTCGATCAAGAAGGCTCTCTGCAGTGCTTTCCCTCTCAACTTTGCTCGGTATGAGTTTGATCGCCACGCCGCCCCTTCACGTTTCATAGCATGAAGGTCATGGACCCGTCCATGGAAGAGATCGAGTCGAGCAACAAGCATGCAGACCATCCTTTCTTCAGGTCCTTGCACTCCTCTATTGTTTCCCTACCCCCCTCCTTCTCCTCCTCCTCTTTCTCAGTATTCTTTCGACAGGATGAAAGCGGACAGGAGCGATCCCGTGCTCGATAGCGGCAGGAGGAAAGGGAATCGTTTCGTTTGCTCCTTTCAGTGTGTGACCTCCGGCCTCCTCGCATACATACATCCGCAGGTAACGCCCTCCCTGCTTCCGTCTCGTCACCTTACAGCGACTCTCAGAGCGGGCTGCAAGGGGTTGGGTTCTCCTTGCAGTATGTCATCTACAACGACATCATCTTCACCTCCCGGCCTTACATGAACCTTGTTACTTCGGTTAGTGACTTTTCTCCGATTCTTTCCCGTCATGTGCTTGCAGATCGACCCCAAGTGGATCATGGAGATGAACCCGAACCTCTACGCCCTCCACAACGTGAACAAGTGGGAGGAGGAGCAGGAAGCGCAGGACAGAGTTCGCAAGCCAGGGCACGACGAGAACGAACAATCCGAGGGGAAGAAGGCCAAGGGCCCGATCATCTGCCCTGCTGCACCTGCGAGGCGGTCGAGGCTCACGAGGGTGCAAGCAGTGTTTCACCAGCTGACAACCAAGGAGAGGAGATAACGGGGCCGGCATCGCGAAGAGAAAGTACTGAGTTTACTTGATCCAGCATGCGGTGAGAGCGCTGCGCTTATCGGGTGTACATGGCGATGATGTTGTTCATCTTGTCAGCTCCCTGGCGCGCCTTCTCAGCGGAGAAAGGATCGTAGAAGCCAGCCTCGTCGAGGGACGCGATCTTGGCCTGCAGCAGCCACGTCAGTGAAGCCCTCCACCCTCGCGCGAGACCCACCGCCTGCTTGGAGGAGATGGGAGCAGAAGCAAGAATAGTGGTGAAGCACTGTGCGAACATCTGCAGCAAGCAGGTCAAGACGAGCAGATTAGGGGCAGAAAGGAATATTGCTCAGGTATTTGCTGGTGACAGATCGAAACAAACTAACAGAACTCAACAAATGACCAGAATATTTCTCTGCAATGAAGCGACATTTCTAACTCATCCAAACCATCTCTTCCAATGAATGTAATGAAGTTGAACGAATACAGTGTAAAGTTCCTTTCACAACTCTTTTCCCCATCCCGTAAGTGTTATCACGTTCACTCACACAATCACATTCACTTTCTCCTGTCAAGAAAGGAGACAACCTTTGTTTTGTTCATTTGTATACTTCTGTGATCTGATCGTGTACCACCGAAATTCTCTCCCTCTGTTCCTCTCCTTTTGCACACTGCTTCTACTTCCATTGTCATCCCGAGCTTTCTCTCTGTCTCCATCTCCCTTCCTTCTCGCCCTCATATATATCACGTCGCTTTCCACACGCCCTGCATTATCCCCATCTCTCTCACTCTGTTTCTCATCCTCCTCACCCACACCTTGTCTCCTCGTCCTGCCAACCTGCCTGCCTGCCTGCCTGCGCATCTCTATCTCCTCCCGTCCCTTTCTGAGCACTCTCTATCTCACTGCTATGAGCTCTTTCTCTTTCTCACTTTCTGTCTACCCGCTACCTCCCTCTATCTTCTATCTATCTCTCTCCCTCTATCTCTCTCCCTCTATCTCTCTCCCTTCCATCTCTCTTCCATCTCTCTTCCATCTCTCTATCTCCCTTCCATCTCTCTTTCTCTCCCACCCCTTCTGAGCTCTCCCTCCATCTGCTATCAACTTCCGATGACGTCGCTTCGACATGGCCTTTCGAAATAGAGCCCCATCCCCACTCATACCAACAAAGTTACATCCTCTCCTCCACATCCCCACTCATACCACCGTCCACTGAAACGGGGGCCTGGAATGGGCTGGTTCTGGACTTCACGATGACACATCCCTACAACAGCAGCGGCAGCCCCGTCGGACTTTCTGCTCTCTCCGGCCCCGCCCAACAGAAGATTTCCGATCATCGTGCAAGTTATGGCACCCATCACCCGCCGAAGGCCTTTCTTCCCTTCTGAAGTTCACTGCAGGTACGGATGGTCTTCTTCATGCTGACGCTTTGCGGTTTCTCTGGTACCTGGCGGATCACCATGGAGCTACGCTGACAGCGGAGTGGGATGGATGCGCTCAGGAGGCGGTGTATGGGGACCCTGGCTTTCATCGCAAGTTTGCGTGCTCGCCCGGTGTTTCGGCACTGTATCGCTCTCGCATGGGTCTTGCCGTCCTCCTCGCAGGGGCCTTGCGCTACTGCTCTTTGTCCTGATCCTTGTTCCCCTGCTTGTCGTGCATGCCGTCGCTTACGTGGTTGGAGTGCCGGTTTTCGCTGCCTCCTTCGTTTCCTAGTATTTTATTGAGGCGGGTTTGTTGGCTCTATCCTCCCCCTCCTTTGTTTGCTCCGGTTTGTCCTTCTTTTTCAGTCAATAAAGAGAAACGGGTTGAACCCAGCGCCGGGCCCTGGGGCCGTGCCGGCAGCGGCAGCCGGGGTCGGGCACTGCAGCCGGACCCGGGGTCGGGCCCGGGCACTGCAGCCCGCCCCGGGGCCCAGTGGCATCGGGCGGCCACGGGCAATCATTGAATCGATCTGAATCTAGGCTGAGCTGTTCATCACCTGGCTCAGAAGCCCCGATCACACTGCCGTTACTGAGACAGTGCTTAGAAACAAAGAGAGAGCAAAAGGAATTGCCTTATACAGCGTGCACATGGCGTGCTTGATCTCCAGCGTCATCTTCTGGAAAGAGGCTCAACATCTTTGGGCCATCATGGTGCCACACTGAAAGAATAATCTTTGCTATACAGAGGAGTATGTGTTGACATAGGCCCAAGATCACCGAGAACTGCCGCGCGTGCATGACGGTCGGACTGCTTTGGCCGCATGCTATCGAAGGTTCTTTTTCATGTTGGCTAAACGTCTCAGCGCGTTTGTGTCCTTCCTCGGACATGGCCTTGTGGTTGAAACAGCACTGTGACAAACTTGGGACTAAGCCCTGGGGAACTTGAATTTACTGAAGAGATTGTCAAGATGTGGAAACAAGTATCGGAGAGCATGAACAAGCTACGCGTTTGACTCGATCGTATCCATGAGAACATCTCCTGCGTCCGGGGACAGGGACAGAACGAACAGCGCGAGCGATAAAGCACAGGCGATTGCAATGAAGGCCCAGCCCTCCCTGAGTGCTCCTGTGAGCCTCGAGCAAGCGCAAGAGGAGCTCTCACCAGACTGTGATGATGGTGACGATCACGAAGGCTGCAGATAGACCGACGAGCTTTGAGATGCCGTTGCCGATGGCCATGCCTTGGTTTCTGTGGGAGGTAGGGAGGATGGAGGGAGCATACACGTACATCAGCTGGTAAGAGGCCTTCAGACAAACACACAGGATCTGCACTTCAAGTCAGCAGTCAGGAGCAGTGGGCTGATAGAAGACGTGCCATGTTGCCAGAGTGAAACAAGGCGAGGCCATGATTGAGCAAGAGGATGTTCGAGACCGCGATACAAGCAGCTATGAACGCCATGGTCATGATAGCGTAGCGCCGGCCGAAAGACTTATGCCTGCCCCATCGTCAACTCCTCCTAGCCGTCAATCAAGAAGCTCACTTGACAAGAGTCATCGACACGAGAACAGTCGGAAACTCCGCGAGAGTGAGAGTGAGCATGAGCGCGAACCTCCACCACGCGTCGAGCCTTACGAGAGAGTGAGGAGGGAGAAAGTGAGTCGAAGACAGGTACTTGAAGACTTGGTGCTCCAGCAAAATGGGATACCTGGGAATGTTCAGACCCTGCCAGCAAATGGTAGAGGCAGCCTCACATGTAAACATGTCCAAACATGCCGAACGCCAAGAAGCTCCAGACACAGACCAAGCATATGATGATTCCACGCAAAGGCTCCGAAGTTATGTCACGAATCTTTAAACGAAGTTCAGGGGCCTCTGAGGTTGAGAGACGTTTCACCTGCTTCCTCCATGACGACTTTGAAGAATCAGACTTGTCGCCGGCGCTCTCGATCTTCTTCACCCTTCCCCCCTTTGCACCAACATCACGCAGAGCTAAAAGATGAGGTCGAGGTACTTTGATCAACTTGTCGCTGGCTTGATTGGTGAAGGCGATGTAGTTCAGCACTTTGTGCAGCTCGTCTGTCCTTCCCTTGTACAAGAGGAAGAACGGCGACTCAGGCACAAAGTAGTAGACGAGAATCAGTCCAATGATATCCGGCAACACTCCTGCAGCAAGAAAGACTTGGTCAGGTAGGGAGTTGAGAGATGCTTCACATGAGCAGCTTTCATGCTTTCATCTCGTGGACGCCATCGCATCAAGACTGGTATCTTTGTAAGATTGTCTGGACCTCACCTGCAAGGAGAGTTCCTCGCCACCACGGACAGTTGGTGGTGCACGAGTATCCGCTCATCAAGAACATGCCCCAAGTCAGAACAATCGTTGATCCTAGCGGAAACGCGATGGCAGGGATGACGAGGACAGATCTTGCGTCAAGCATGGCACATCAGAGGTTGTCCTCGGAAAGACTTCACTTGTTTCTCACCTGCTCCTCTGCTTTGATGTAGAGAATTCAGCCATGAGTACGACAGCTGTGGGAAACACAAGGCCCATGGAGAACCCAACAAGGCATCTTGAAAAGAGCAGGGTGTACTTTCCTTGTGAAAAGGCTGACAAGATACTGATTGGGACGAAGATGGCTCCGTGAATGTAAATCACAGCAAGTCTGAAGGTCGAGGAAGAACATCTCAGATCATATGGACGGTACAACAAAGTCACTCACCGCCCTATGATGTCGCCGACCCACCCACCCACCAGTGCACCGAAGAAAAACCCGAAGTTCGGCCCTGCTCATTTTGTGAACTTGAAGTTCCAGTGATTGAAGCGACTTCATACCGCTGATCAGCAGCGAGCGAAAGCTATCCTCCATCTTCCATTCTTCCTTCGGCAGTGCCTGCACAAGTGTGATTCTTCCTTGGAGCCAGCAAGCACTCTGCAGTCAATGATTGAACCTTCCAGGCAAGGTTGATGATATTCATCTCCATTCCATCCGAAACAATAAACAAGACAAATGCCGTCAAAGATATCAGCTGAAATCTGCAGCCCATGTCATCCCGCTCAAGGTCTCATCTTGAAACATCACCGTCCCCATCCGCATGCGTCGATCTGATCGTGCAGCGTCGGGTCCTCTACGTCACCGTCCTCCTCTACGCATTTGCTCTTTGGCAAACTGTCTGGAATTTCAGCTAGCGACGGATTGCTCGCTTCAGGATGCAAACGGGAGCTTCCATTTGCCGTTCCCTTGAGCGCGACTTCTTTTCGATAAATATTGACCAAATTGCAGCGCAAACCAGCTCGAGGAGCTGATCTATGCTTGTGTTGCGGGGAGTGAAAAGAAATCGACCTGTCCCTGAAGATCTCAGAAACCAGAAGTGAAGCAACCTCAAAACTAGTACGCAAGAAGATCGAATCACATTTCACACTGCCATTTTCCACACCTTTTCTAGTTCAGCAACCCAAAAACCCTCTCACTAACTTGAAAACGCCTCTGCAGAAGTATGGACTAGACCGAAATTCTCTCATGATCCTGGTCTTTTGAGAGCTCATACTCATTTCTCTTTTCATTGACCATTCTCTACTGTCGCCATATACTTGAAATGAAAAGAGCCCACCATTTCCTGGCGATCGTGCGTGATTTCTCTCCACGTGATTTCTCGCCTACTTTCAGGGTTTCACTGGAATCTCCCTTGCCCCCCATGTCATGTTTCAACTTGTCTTCTCTGCTATCTCCTCTCCTTTCTCGTTTCCCCTGCTACCTGCTTCCTCTCCTCTCATCTCTTCCCTGATGTTCTCTGTTCGCTTTCGATGCTCGTCGACATTTCTTCCCTCATTGGCCATGCTTTCGCTTCACGTTCTCGACATCTCCAGCAGGGTCCTGATCGCTACCCCAACCACGTTACCACCCCACCCACCCCACCCCACCCCCTATACAGCAATATTTCTATTAACCCCCACCACCACTTTATGTATCCACTACCTACCCTTGACTCAACCAGGTTTCTCCACACCACCCCCATGTTGGCAAAGTCCGTCTCCATGAACCCACCCCTGTATCATCCCAACCGTGGAAGTACCTTGTAGTACCCCACCCCTATGATCTTAAGTCTCATTCATCGAACCCCTACCCACTTTTGGTACTGTAAATACCCCCTTCATTCACGTAACCTGCCCTTGGTCCATCATCACCCCTACCACCCACGGCGATCGACTACCCCCTCCTCTCCATCTGGTAGGAGAATCTTACACTCGACCCTCATCCCCGCTCATCGATTTGCCCTCATCCCCCAAACTCTCTGCTACGCCTCCCCCCTACAACTACTACTTACTTCCCGTGCAAGGCCATGGCAGGGTTGCGGCTGTTGTTGCTCATGTAAGCTTCACAGTCTGAAAGCAGCAAGTGCTCCTCGTCCTAGTTCCTCTGTCTTCCCTTCCTCAAGTTGGTTTCCTGTCTCAGTCTTCAAACCTGCAGGCAGACTTTGCTGCTCGCATCTGCAGATTTCTGCGACGACTTTGACGGTGAGGGATCGAATGGAGTGAGTCCGGCGTAACGAGGGTGCGGCAGTCAGTCAGCTTGATGGCTCAGACCCGCTTGACTACTGCAAGGTTTCGCTTCCTACACGCGCCTTGCATGGTTTCACGGTGAGAATTACCAGGCTCAGTTCATGATGGGACATCCTCCCAAAATTGGAACAGTTTGCCTTGCTCGCCCTCAGGATGCTTTCCCTACCCAGGTGTGCCTCCTCGGCTTATCGTATTTTCAACTAATTTTAGCTCTATTCCATTCACACTTCTCTTCACTTGTAGGCTGCCTATGGCGAGGTAGATGCCGGATGTGTTCAGAGAGAGATCGAGGCTCTCGCAGGTCTGCCTGATTCCGTCGTGACCTGCTTGTCCCTTGACTCCCCGCCTGATCTTGTCAGGCGAGAAAGATGGCAGCCTCAGAACTTATCTCATGTCCAACACCGGTATGTAGAAAGATCTATCACTCAGGAAGATCACGTTCTTCCTTCCAGTTCCCACCGTCATCGGACCCAGTGGCAAGCTTTACATCACCGACCATCATCACTTGAGCAGAGCTTTGCTGCAGGTGAGGTTGTTTGTATACCTACATGTATGGTGACAGATTGCTTTGCATCAGTCTTTCTTGCCATACGACAAGCCCTACATACACCGACTGCTCTACTTGTGCATTAACGAAGTAAGAATTCTCATGTCCCTTCGATTCCTCACGTGACCGGCTGCCGTCAACAGGACTTGAGCAAATATGATGAGCAAGGGTTTTGGGATGAGATGCAATCCAGGCAATTAGTATGGCTCTACGACAATGAGGGCAACAACATCACAGTGGTACTCGTGATATGATTCTTAGTTGAGGTTTGTTTGACCTTGATCGCAACAGCATGACTTGCCACAATCCGTCAAGTACTTGAAAGATGATCCTTATCGCACTTTAGCGATGTATGTTCGCCAGGTGAGCCTTTGTTTTTTGTTTTGAGAGGAATCGATCTTCTTGAGGTTTTGTTGATCATTGACGCGTCAGTCATACGGTTTCATCAAGTGCGGCTCCAAGAGCGCAAATTCAAAGTTCCCGCAATGCGAGGGAGGTCAGTTTGTTCGACTTCTTTTTCCCTCTCGCCATCAGCGCAACTTGTCAGTGCTATTTGTGAATATGTTGGACAGGAAATGTGACAGCCAAGCCTTACATCGAGTTCAAGTGATCCTTCCTACCTCACCTCTCAACCCTCTCAAACTTTCTCATCAGATGGGCCAAACTCTATCGCGCGCAGTTTCCTCTTCCTGACATCTACGATCAGTCGGACCAAGTGACGTCACTGACTTTGCGGCTCCGACTTGACACGTCATGTAGGCTCAAGTTATTCAGCTGCAAAGCGTGTTGGGCCAGGCGATCACCATCTCTCTTGGTCAGTAGACGCTCCTCAAGCTCCCTTGTGCTCCTATACATGATGTCTGACAAGCTCTCGCAGACCCACGCAATGCCGGTCAAGAAGGTTTCAACCGTCTCGGCCCCAAGGTAGCGAGGGCGGGAAACATGCCAAGAGGCGTTAAGACTGTTTGCAGTCTGCCCAGCAGTGACTCTCGATGACCACGGATGTGTTGCGGAAGACGACAAGAAGAAGAAGAAGAAGAAGAAGCAGGTGATGAAAGATCAGAGGAAAGCGTTGTTTTGTGACACATGCGTCAGTACTTCATGGTTGAGGAAGAGAATCTTTTCGAGAAGATTCAGTGAAGTCTTGCTGCTCGTTTGCTTGAGCTGTTCATGGTGTAGCTTCGTTCTGTTTTCTCTATGTCTCGAATTTCGTCTTCACTCCCTGTCGCCCAGTCAGAGCAAACCAGTGACTCCTCAGCCTCTCGCCTGAAACCCAGGGCTTTGAAACCTCGAGGACCCGCCGGGACTGCGGAACCCTCCTCCCCTTGGGCTCATGTTGGACCGTCCAGGGCTCGCGAAGTCTTTCTTCTCCTGATCACTCTCGTCAACGCCTGTAATCTATCGCTTCTGCTGCCCTTACCATCGCATAGTCTACCCTCAGGATGCGACCCATCACCTGCCGCAGGCTCTCACTGCCTTTCTCCACCCCTCTCCTCATAGTCTGCTCCCTCTCCATCCCATCCCTCCTCTTCCTCTATTATCCCCATCTCCTCCATCCCTCCCCACCTTCGTTCCTCCCAGTGCCACAGCCTTCTCTGTGCTCTCGGTATCAAAGAACTCGACGTGACTGCCATTGGAATGAGCACATGTCGCCGCCTCTCCCTCCTTCACCCGAAGCCTTTGAAGCGTCCCGTCTCTCTGTCCGTCGCCAACCGGATGTTCTTGACCTCTCCGCATCTGCGAGACGCTCAGCAGGAGCCCAGCAGCTTGTCGTATCTTACGGCTCCATGACCTCTCGAAGTGCCTGCTCGTCGATATCAAACGCCAAATTTCCGCAGAAGACGGTCGTGCATCCAGGCGGCTTCTCCTGCATCCAAGTCACTCGGACATCGTCCACGTTGACCGCCTGCCTTGGGTTGAAATGATTCTCTTGCTTGATGTGAAGGGCTTTCCGGTCCCGATCTCCTTCCTGCAGTCTTTGATACCGCGTAGTCCACGCGCAGCCTCCTTCCCATAAACTGTTGACCTACAGCTAAATCAACACACCAGCTGGACTATCAGGTGGAAACCCACCTGAGAGAGCCACTGCCGATCGGACTGAGTCTGGATTTCTGAACTGAACATGAGCGAAGCCTTTGAAGTCTCCCTGCGGATACTTGTCAGTCAGATGAAGCAGGCGGCTAAATTTACAGTCTCCTTATCCTCTCCCCATCGAATTTCAACGATCTCTCCGCACTCATGCAAGACTTCCCTGTCAGTGGGTGAGCGAGAGGGACAAGACAATTGTCTGATGCCTCAGTGCTGCTTCATCGATCTCAAAGGGAAGGCCCCCAACGAAGACCGTGTCGCATCCCTAACGAGCCTGTGAGCACTACGAACAAGTTCTGCTCCGAAGTTACCGAGGGCGCTTGCGACTTCTTCACTTCGTTGACCTTCACCCACCTGTAGCTTGTCATCAGCAATGGCTGAGACGACTGCAATGAGTCAGTTCACCTCCCCAGAAGGTCTTGACCGCTCTTCTTCACGGCATTCTCCATTGCCTCTTTGGTAGCGAACGTGACATGTCCGTACCTGCCCATCGTCACAAGTAACACAAATTTTCAAGTCGTGCGGAACCCTTGGGGCCTTCCATCAGAACGAGTCTCGAGCTGCAGCTGCAGAGCGAGTGACCTTGCTATACTGAACGAGTCGACGTTACCGAGACTATGTCGCCACAGTCCGCAAAGAAGTTCCGAACATCGTCCTGAGGCGGAGAAGTGAGAGTCAGCAGATTCATAGCAAACATTCTCAAACACAAGGAGAAAGTTTTACCTCCGTTGCATCGTAAGACAGCCCACCAACAAACACTTTATGTTCTCCACCAACTGTCTGAAGGGCTAGTCAGTTCAAGTTTAAACTAAACATCCTGAACCTCGATCTTCCGCTTCTTGTTGTCTACTTCGGGCTGCTCCACTTGCTCTTCAGGCCGATTTCGTTTCTTGGCGTCCAATGCAGACGGTCGCTCTTGAGATGATGATGATGATGATGATGATGATGATGATGAGGAGGAGGAGGAGGAGGATGTAGAAGATTCTTTCAATACGAGAGAGTCAGTTTGCACTATTGAGATTAGAAGGTCGTTTGACAATCAGAGTACCAGAGGAAGATCCAGAAGATGAGCTGCTGGACGAGTCTGACGAGTCTACATCAAGTCAGATTTAGAATGAGAAAAAAACCTTCCGACCTGAAGATGATTCATCAGATGAAGCTTCCCCTGCAGGAATCAGGAAATCAGGTGAACAAAGCAAGGCATAAAAAATCAATGTACCTTTTCCTACTTTTGTATCCTCACTGGCTACCTTCTTGACCGGGGTTTTCGTTGGCGTCTTTGCCGGGGTTTTCGCTGGCGTCTTCGTCGGCGTCTTGCTTCCTGCCTTCCCTCCGCTGCCTGTCGCCTGTCCCTCCTGCTTGCCCTTGCCTTTCCCTGGTGTCGTCGTGACCTTGGCCGTGCTCGCAGCCTGTTGGGCCTCCTCGGACTCGTCGGACTCGTCTGAGCTGGACTCGTCGGACTCTTCTTCTTCCTCCTCCTCGGATTTCTCCTCGTCCTCGGACTCCTCCTCCTCCTCGGACTTCTCCTCCTCCTCCTCGGACTCCTCCTCTTCCTCCTCGGACTCCTCCTTTTTGGTTTCTACGATTCCTGCCGTACCCTTCCCCCCGGGCTTGGACGGGCTTGTCTTGGAGGGTGTCTTTGCCGGGCTTTTCGTTGGCGTCTTTGCCGGGGTTTTCGCTGGCGTCTTCGTCGGCGTCTTGCTTCCTGCCTTCCCTCCGCTGCCTGTCGCCTGTCCCTCCTGCTTGCCCTTGCCTTTCCCTGGTGTCGTCGTGACCTTGGCCGTGCTCGCAGCCTGTTGGGCCTCCTCGGACTCGTCGGACTCGTCTGAGCTGGACTCGTCGGACTCGTCTGAGCTGGACTCGTCGGACTCGTCTGAGCTGGACTCGTCGGACTCTTCTTCTTCCTCCTCCTCGGACTCCTCCTCCTCGGATTTCTCCTCGTCCTCGGACTCCTCCTCCTCCTCGGACTTCTCCTCCTCCTCCTCGGACTCCTCCTCCTCCTCGGACTCCTCCTTTTTGGTTTCTACGATTCCTGCCGTACCCTTCCCCCCGGGCTTGGACGGGCTTGTCTTGGAGGGTGTCTTTGCCGGGGTTTTCGCTGGCGTCTTCGTCGGCGTCTTGCTTCCTGCCTTCCCTCCGCTGCCTGTCGCCTGTCCCTCCTGCTTGCCCTTGCCTTTCCCTGGTGTCGTCGTGACCTTGGCCGTGCTCGCAGCCTGTTGGGCCTCCTCGGACTCGTCGGACTCGTCTGAGCTGGACTCGTCGGACTCGTCTGAGCTGGACTCGTCGGAACCAGACTCATTCTCGTCTGACTGGTCGTCTGAGTCACTTGATTGTTCGGAGTCTGAAGAATCTGTCTCAGCTTCCGAATCCTCAGTGTTATGGCGAGCATTCTTTCCCTTTTGGGAACTTTTCGAAGATGAGTTCACCGGATTGCTCTTGGCTGCTGGTTTGCTGGGTTCCTTTCCATTCACCATGCCAGCAGGCTTCTGCTTACCTTCAGCCTTTGGTTTCGATGCTGATGTTCCTGCAGAGTTGCTAGGTGGAAGTTGAGGTTTTCCGAGCACGTTGGATTTCTTTCCTGGGGATTTTCCCTTGACAAGCTCTTTCTCGGCACTCTTTTTGCTATCTTTGCTATCCACACTTTTCAACGACTTCACATCGCCAACCTGCGGCTGTTTCCTCGCGGCTCCTCCTCTCAACGACAGACATCTCCTCCCTCCTCCCACGAGCGGCAACCATCGCTGAGGCCCATCAGGTGAACCATGCGACGTTTCGTGAAGAAGACCCATCCTCAAAGTCGTGAATGGTGTTGAAGACCGAGGTTTCATGACGGCCCCATGCTCGATCCCGTCCATCTCCCTTGCATCTGCGTACAGCATGCTATGCGGCCTCGACAACCCGCTCACCGCGACCAAGACGAGCAATGATGGCATGGCAGTTGCCATTGCGCGAACTGGATGCAGGAGCCTCTTCGTGCTCGGGGCTTCTCTCTCTCCGTCTCCCTCCCTCCCTCCCTCCGCTTCTCTCCGCGTCGCCCTCTCCCCAAACAACATGCGTCTCAAAGGCGCCATGCCCCGTGCGCTGTTCGCAGAAGACAGCAAATCATTGACCCTTTTCAATTATTCCAGCATCGTTTGCTGCCCTCCAGGACTCGGATCATGGCCGGCAGGGGAGCCGTAATGGTCGTGGGAGCGCTGGTGCTGGGGTTGATAGAGGAAGGGCGCGGGTTCCCATGCTCGTTGAGGAGCTACTTGCATGTCGTAGGTGGATCCAGGCGTCATGTTCAGTCGCTGCATACTGCAAGACCGCCATTCAACTCGAAACGCGTGCATATCCTCGCTATGTTGCCCAAGTCCAACGGCGAAGTCCTTGCTGCCATAGAGGAGGAGGACGTCGGTTCGCTGAAGGAGCTCCTCGTGCAGGGAGTAGAGACGAACTTCTCAGATGAGTGGGGCACGACCGTCCTGCAGCTCGCCGTGAAGCAGGGGAATGTGGAGGTGCAGCTATTGCTCCATGTCGATGTTTGACCCGCTTACCAAACTCTTGCTGATGCAGGCAGTGAAGCTGCTACTGGAGCACGGAGCTGATCCCAATGTGGCATCATCGTCTGATTCGGAGACCACTCCCCTTCACACGGCGATCATCAAAGGGAACCCCGAGGTCGTGCTGAGTCTGATCCAACATGGCGCGGACTTGACGCGGCGAGATGAGTTCGGAATGACACCGAGAGAGCTTGCAATCAAACGAGGAGGAGCTGAGATCTGCAAGATGGTAAAAGAAGCGCATCGGCAGGAAGACGAGATCGAATCCTCTGCTCCAAGAGTGATGGAAACAAGGAAGATGTGGCAGGGCCCAGCAGACCATCAGGGTCAGAGCAAAGTATCCCAGGACACTGTGAAGCGGGTCCGCGAGGTGCTGATCTTTGTGATCTTTGTGATGAGATGGAGGATGGAGCTCACTCTCCTTGTACTCGTTGCAGATGGCGGCGGATTGGGAAGCGTCCGAGTTAGGTAGGGATGGAGATGGAGGAAGTTTGGTAGAGCTAGTTGTTGACAGCGAGACCGGAGAGCAAACTTTCCGTCGGATTCCCTTGAAAGGAGGAGCTCAACATTTGTACGAAGACTTGTAGATAAAATGTCATTCATAGATGTATCGAGTCACAGGCAATGCCATTCATATTGCACTGGCAAAGGAGGGCCAGTAAATCGGAGAGTGACCAACGCCAGTGAATGAGAAACTTGCTGAGTCGGCAGCTGAGTTATGGCCCAGGGCCCTGGGGCGGTCTGAGCCAGCGGCTCGCACTCGAGTCGTGACCGTACTGTCAACCGTTCCGAAGTTCACTACTGTCAAACGGGCCGGATCAGATCAAGTTCCGAAGTTCCGTTTGCCGCGCCGCGTGCCGACAGTCACACTGTGAGCCCGGCGGGCAGCGGCCGGGCCGCAGAGCGGACTCTGGGGCGGACTCAGTCTGTTATTCGGTGAAGAGACACTGCATGGCGAAGCGGGCGGCGGGGAGATGGGCTGGGGCCTCTGGGCTGATGGCGCTTCCTCTAGCGATAGCGATGTCATTGATCATCATCTTGTTACAGTCAAACTCGAGCAGAGAGGTGAGGAGAGGAGAAAGCATGGTGAAGGAAAGAAGGAACCACAGCTTCGTTGACGTCTTTCTGCTCAGGTTAGTTTGGCAGCTCGTGTAGCCAAGTCGGAACACAAGATGGTGAGCGCCGCTGAGCATGCCACGGAGAGCTTCGCTGATCATGATGTTACAACTGCGGTACTTGTACTGACGCTGTGATCCTTCCAACGTGTGATTGCTGTATAAGGTGCTGCGGGCTCAACAAGCCGCAAAGGCAAGATATCAGAAGATGATGGCCGCGGCTCTGCAGGTGACGAACGGAGAGATGAAAAAATGCACACATATCCAGGGAGACAGTTGTCTTGTAGGCAGAGCAAGAAAGATAGACTCGAAAGACATTCTTGTCCGACAAATTGTATCTACAGCTGAACTTGGGTTTCAGGCAGAAGCTCGTGCACACAAGGAGGGTGAGGTAGCAACGGCAAAGGCCATGTCGTATCAGCAGAGTTTGGAAAAACGGATGCTTTTTGCAAGAAGAAGGCGGGATATGATGTAAACTCTCCACTGGCATGTCGATTTTTGTGATCATTTCTCCAGGGACGAGGCCCGCCAAATCAGGAAGGATCAGTACTTGGAATCGCGAATGAATCAAGAGCTTTCAAGGACATTAGGAAATCGTGTAATTTCCGGGCAGTAAACTCTTAGCCTCCAATTCATTCTCAACCAAATCGCACTTGACGAAATTTTCCTCGGTGTCAAAATACTTCTTCACCTCCTCTGGTGAATAGTGTCGCACTGCTGCCGTCATGGTAGCCGTGGCGCCTCAGGTGGTCTCACGGCTGGCCAGCTTCAAGCTTGTTTTCAAACCCTCGATCTCGCGATCTTTCGTTTCGAGCTTGTCATAAAGGGAATCGATCAGTTGGTTTGACTTGCTCTTGATGTCCGCCTCGGACTTGCTCGCTGCTTCTTTCATCGACTTGATCTGATCGTGCAACTTCCGTATGTTGTTGTTTGCCTGATGTGAATGTAAATTAGAGGAGTCAGAATGAGATATTAGAAACCTCTTCAAGCTTCTCTTCGCAGCGAAAAGTGGCCTGTGCAGCCTCGAGCACATTATTTTTCTCCTTGTCTATCGCAATTCTGAGTTCTTTGATGCATTCGTCCTTCTTCATGCAAGCTTTCTCGGACTCGCTCAGATTTGAAACCAATTCAGCGATCCGCTTCTCTAGCGAAATGATTTTCGTGTTGCTCACTGAGCATTCTTTCTTCCATGTCTGCATGTCTTCTTGCAGCTTTCCGATTTCAGTGTCTCGCGACCTTCGCAAAGTCTCCAGTTCTTTCTTCGAGCTTTCTTGCGCTTCTTCGCACTGACGATTCACTTTTTCCAGAAGAGCAATCTTGTCGTGGAGTCCGTCAATGATCTTGTTTGCTTTCTGTTTGACGGCTTGTTCTACCTCGGATATCTGTTTGTCTCGCGCTTGTATTTGCTCATGAAGGGAGCTGATGATTTTGTTTGCTTTTGTTGTCTTCTCTTCAACAGTTTTTTGAGCAGTTGCAACTCTGTCCTCTAATTCGTCGCGTAAGATTGTAATTCGCTTTCCAATCGCACGTCATTTACTGTCTGTCAGAAGTGAAGTCCCTTACCTTGTTTGCTTGCTGCAACTTGTCGTCCTGTTCCTTCTTGCTGTTTTCAACCCTTGAAATCTCTCCCTGGAGTTGCTTCACTTGATCCTGAATGTGTGTTTCAATAGAGATGTGGATAAAAGTGGTGTAAAGAAAAAACCTGGAGCTCTGAGACAACGCAGTTTGCTTGAGCCTCTTTCTTTTGACTATTCTTCAGATCATCGTACAATCTGCTACTGTTCTGCTGCTCCTTTTCAAGTTTCTCCATCAAAGAACCAATCATTTCATTTGCCTTTGTGATTCGTGCATTGCACTTGGTGATTGCGTCCTCCAATTCCCCGTTCTTCTTCTTCTCGTCAACCAGGAACTGTGCTTGGACTGACACTTCCTGCTCAAGATTCGTCACTTTCTCCGATGCTTCTTTCAGTCGCTGCTCAGCCAGCATCGCATAGTCTAGAGAGTCTGCCGTCTCATTCTTCTGTTTTGCTTCTGTTTGGGCTTTGGAAGTCTGAGTATTTTCGGCTGCAGCTCCAGGCATGACAAGTCACTGGATCCGGGAGCCTGCAAACACAAGGTCAGCATGGTACGAAACCAGTTCTCATCTCCCTCGTCTCCCTCGTCTCCCTCGTCTCCCTCGTCTCCCTCGTCTCCCCTCCTCGTCTTCCTCGTCTTCCTCGTCTTCCTCGTCTTCCTCGTCTTCCTCGTCTTCCTCGTCTTCCTCGTCTTCCTCGATTTCCTCGTCTTCTTCGTCTCCCTCACTATCCTTCACTCTTCGCAAAACATTCCTTTCCTCTGCGTCTGATCAGACTCTATTCTTGTCATTCTTGCCATCCCCTTTTTTTCGATTGATGAGTCAAACCGAGTTCGCCTCAGAGTATTATTTGTTGCGAACTTGCCCTCCCCATCCTGCTCCTGCTCCTGCTCCTGCTCCTGCTCCTGCTCCTGCTCCTGCTCCTGCTCCTGCTCCTGCTCTATTTACCATGTTATTTCTGCCAAGCCCTTCGACTCTCTTTGCAGGTCGCGAGCGCTTTACTCCCTGCACACATCAGTATGTGAATGGCTGTAAACAAGTACAGCCCCATTCACATTCATGTTAGCAAGTAGATCAGATTGGGAATTCCTTGCCAGACTAGGGGCGTCATCATGAAGCTCTTGAAATATCATCGGTAGCACCACGATGTGGGGCAAGGCTTCGCTCTTCTCCTCCTCCCATCGCCCGAAGCATCTCAAACTTCGCAGTAAGATCAACCGAGCGAGAAGCATCGGGGACTATCCCAGTGCCCGAGAACTCTTGCGCAAGTATGCCAAGGAAGTGCCGAACTCAGGGTACGAGCAGACAGTTCTAGCCGAGTGCATGCTGGATGCAGGAGGAGAAGCCGGTTTACAGCAGGCCCTCCATCACATCGACCTTGCCGGCAAACTTCACTGCGAGCCACAAGACCTTGTCGAGAACCGCATCCTCCGAGGAATCGTCGGCACATGTGCGGGTGATCATTCGGGCAGTCTGGTTTTCCTTGAGGGGTTGGAGGAAGCGACAGTCAGGATTTTTAACACACATGGAGCAGAGGAAGAAGACAGAGTTGAAACGTACTACCGCATGAGATTGTTTATATCCGCATATGCTGCAAAGCTGTCAGCGCTCCAGTCCTTGGGGAAAATTGAAGAAATAGAGGTTTGCTCAAGAGCACTTGTAGAATTCGTGCGATCAGAGCGGAAAAATCTGCTTGACATTCTTGAAGAAGAAGACACGATAAAGGGCTGCCTCGACCACCTCATGCTGCTTCGGATGTTGCGAGGGGTTTTGATGCGACCATTCATGGTCAGTAGCGGTCGAGGAGAGATTTGTGAAATGATTGATTCGCTTGAGAGCGTCTTACTGTCTTGCCACTTCCAACTTGGTTCCTCCTTCCGACGGATAGTCCGAGCTTCTTTCACCAGACTTGTGTGCGCAGGCGCGTTGATGCAGCATGAAGCTGCTCCTTCGCGCGGCCTGTTGGTTGAGGGAGCTCAGAAGAAGAATCTGTCGAGAGCTGTTGAGCTTGCAGTCTCCATTGCGATGAAAGAAGACGATGCAGCTGAGGCAGACATGATGGACGAATGCAGCGATCATGATGTTGTGTCTGATGGACCTTCGCTGCTGCCTTGCCCTGTTGACGAGTTGGCCATGCTCACTTGCTCACTGGATGTTTTCTCAATGCTTTCTCGGCGGTTTCCCCACTTGTTTGTGTTGCTTGATGTCTTACTCTTCTGATATAGGTATGCCCGCCAAGCCTTGCTGAGCTCAAATGTGCCGAAACCTCTTGGCAATCATCAGTTCAGATTGCCCCATCAGTGTCGACTGTACTTCTGCTCGTTGTTGGCGTCCTCACGCTGTAAGGATTATGAATCGACGTTGAATGCCGTGCAATCATTCATCAGGACCTTGAAAATGGAGAGTCTATCCTTGGAGCATGATCTCAGAGGCCATCCCGAGGTGCAAACAGAGGATCCCGAGGGGTTCAACTCAAAGAACAAGGTCAGGTTATTGATGTCGTCAGGAAAATATTTGTCTTCTTCGAACATCCGGGATTCAATGCAGGTCTATATCAGCAAGCTGATGTACGTGAAGGTGACACAGCTGCGTTGGAACGAGTTGTAGTTGTGACGATGATGTGACAGGCTTGCTATCACAGGCCACGAGACGTTGGTAAGGGGCTCGAAGTTGCTCGAGCGCTGCTGGAAGAAGGAGGAGCAGCAAGAGTGAAGGCACTGGAGGCTGTCGTGGTGGGGAACCTGCTCCGTCTGAAGCAAGGGATGCTGCCCTGCTCCAACGCTCCTGGGGGTTGCCTTGCGCATGTCGAGGAGAAGCGAAAAGTGTGTGGAGAGAGCGTGAAGCTGTTGGAAGAAGCGCAGGGGCTGGAGCCTATGGACGTCAAACTGCGCGTGCTCGAGGCGTTGGCGCTTGCCTTGTCTGATCAGGTGAGCTGAGAGAGATAGCCGGGGGGTGGGGGGGTGGGGGGGGGGAGGGTTGGAGGAAGAGGGTGAGAGGGAGAGAGAGAGGGAAAGAAGGGAGAGGGAGAGAACTTGAGAGAGGCAGAAGGAATGCGAGGATCGGAATGGAGGAGGAAAGAAACGGGAGAGAGGAGGGAGGGAGAGAGAGACATCTTGACACGTCAGTGCGAAGATGAAAAGGGCGGAAGAAGTTCTTACAGACTGTATGGGATGGATGGACGTAGAGGACAAGGAGTCGCTCTCTTTTGCTTGTCTGTTTGCCATGGTCTTGTGGTCCAACGGTTCATCTCTGCTCTGCTATCCTTCCCTCTTCTCTTCTCTCCTCTCCTCTCCTCTCCTCTCCTCTCCTCTTTGCTCTACTCCTCTACCCTACTCTACTACTCTTCTCTCCTCTCCTCTTCTCCGTTTGCTCCTCCTCACGTGAAGTATATCAGGGAACGAGAAGCTCGCACTTGATGTTATGGATCAAGCGCTCGCGACACCTTCAGGTCTATCAATGTTTTGGCTCTTCTCGTCTCAGCTTCTATTAGCGGAAGCACTCGGTCCTCTTGTTCTCTGGGCGCAGGTCCTGCATGTGAAGCTTCTGACCGCGAGCATGCAACGTCCTCAAGGTCAGAAGACGAGTGGAAGAGCCTGCGAATGACATACGAATGACATACGAATGACCTGGGAGGCAGCACTCAAGCTTCTCTTCGATGTGATTCACCGAGCTAGCCGACAGGACCTTGTTCTCGCACGCGATTCCACCTCCTCCCAAGACGCGCTTGTCCACTTTCAGCGCCTTCTGCAGGACGTCGAGGCCGGGCGAGGAGGTTGCAACGTGCAGACAGCAGGGCTGTGGGTGGCGTGCGCTGAGACATACGTGCTGGAGAGAGAGCTTGAGCACGCGACTACCACCATCGCAATCGCAAAGAGGTTGTCGCCCTTCCTCCCAGACGTCGCTTTCCTTCAGGTAGGACGGGAGGAAGGCGTGCAGGAGCAGGTGACTTGGCTACTTTCAGGGGCTCATCGCGAAGGAGCTGGGGAAACCCGATGCAGCGCTTGAATATTTCAACAAGGTCTCCGTCACGTTCCCCTCGTCCTCGTCCTCGTCCTCTCGTCCCACTCATTTCATCCTCGCTGTCGCCCTCTCCCTTGCTCTCTCGCTTACATTCAACATTTTGTACGATGTCTGTCTCCTTTCCTTTCATCTCCTCCACTTCCTCCCCTGTGCTCACCTCAAGTTTATCTCAGACAATCGCTCTCGATCCCCAGCATGTCCGAGCTCTGGTGCAGATAGCTGAGATGCAAACGAAGGAAAGGTAGAGCCTCTCCATTTCCAGCTCCCTCCCTAGTCCGTGTTTGCCTTGGATTCCCTGAGTAACTTCCTTTAGACTACTTCACGTCGTTTTCGCTGCCCCCCTCCTACTCCCTTCGATCCGCCTGTTCACTCTCCTCGCAGTCCCCGCGAAGCTGCTGATCTTCTTCGTCGGGCTGTTGCGAGCGACAGCAGCGTCTCCTCCAGCTGGAAGCTTCTCGGGCATTCGCTGAGAGAAATGGGAGACGAGGAGGGAGGACGTGAATGTTTTCAGCGGTACATGGAGCTTGAGAGGTCTACGCAAACCATTCTGCTCCCTGCTGTCTCTTCTTACATTCGCTCTCAGGATTTCTGTTCCTGTCTCCTTCCTGCAATTTCCCGTGCAATTCGGCAGCTGAAGAGGAGGGAGTAAAACACATTAAGTTTATTCACTCAGAGGATATTTTACACCCAAGGCTTACTTATCTCACACCCTCGCGCCCTCTCAGGACGGAGTCATCAACATTGGCTGCGGACTTGCGTTGAAGAACGTGAGAGGCGAACTGAGAGGAAAGCGTCACGAGGATTGCAAGCAGATGTACTGGAGGCGGAAGCGAACAAAAGGAGAGAAGAGGAGGAGGAGGGAGCTAGAGGCATGAGCAGGAGGAGGAACGAGGAAAGGAGGAAGAGGAGAGGAGAGGAGAGGAGAGGAGAGAAGGATAGAAGAGGGGGAGGGAGGGGGAAGAGGAGGAGATGTCAGCAGACAGGGACCAGCGAAGAAACCTGCAGGATGATGCTCGCTTGGCATCCTTGGCGGCTGACCGGATCATTCTTTTTGTCGATCGCCTTCCCTTCAGCTGTCCCTGCATTCAACGTAACATTAGCTGCCGACGGATGGAAGGCAGGGGGAAGAAGGACGAGGACGAGGACGAGGACGAGGACGGGGATAAGATGTCTGTGTGTTGGGGGGGGAGAGAGCGGGCGGACGGGGGCGGGGGGGGGGGGGGGAGGGGGGAATGTCCGGGACTGAGTCACCTCAAGAATGCTTGAGACGGGAGGAGAAAGGGCCTCCCTGCATCCCTCCCTCCAGTTGGAGATTAGTGAGCTCTGCAGCAGAGGGTGAGCTGAGAGGATAGATGGGGTAAGTCTCTCACGCTCTCAGGGGTCGAGAGCAGCTTGCTCTTAGCGTTGAAACTTGAGTTGTGAGCCGTGCGGGGGGAAGTGGTGTCAAGATCGTCCAGGAAAGTCCTGCTCCTCGTCACTGACTTGCTCTTTCACCATCTGCCTCACCTGTAACCATACTGCTCGTCCTCGCCTTCTCGAAGCGCCATCTCGTCCCTCATCCCTCCTCCGAATGACATGTTTGACGCCTTGTCAACAAATAAGAACAAGAATGTCGTCCTGGTCCCTCTCTACCTGACTCCCGCTCAGGTCCAGCGATATTTCTCCAATGTCCTTCTTCCACGCGTCGTCGCTGACGTCACAGATGCCAAGCTCGTCGCTCTCAAGCTTGAAGTGAGTGTCTTCGAACTCCGAGGCCGTGACCTGCACCAAGTCAGCCTCTCCTCTCGCCCTCTGTATATAACTGCATTAACCTGATCGAAAGAGTTTAAGTCCGATCGCGGAGCGTCAAAGGAGTCGCACAACTCGGGCACTGGATCGCAGAGTCAGGTGGGGCGAGAAGTGGAGGGAGGAGGGAGAGGGGGTGAGGGAGGAGGAGGACGGGGGAAAGTAAACCTGCAGCATGCGTGTCTGATAGCATCCTCTCCATCTCAGTTACCAGCGCTCCTCCTAGCTCGCATGATTCGAGTCCTGCAGACAAATGTGTGAAGGTCGGCTAAATGATTGATGTGATTGAGAGTTTGATGACGATGACGATGATAACTAAGGATGAAGATGTAGAAGACGGAGAAGGACCTTCGTCGTCGAAAATCTTCAAATTGATGCGTTTGGTCTCATCAGGAGCTGATAGAATATCACCACGTCAACAGAAACTTTCTCATTTCTACCAGGTTTTAGCGGGTCTGCCTCGGTCTTGACAGTCTTGGTCGCAGGAGCTTTCTTTGCTGGCAAGGCGAGTGAGTTCAGACACGTTGGTAGTCAAATGACTCACCAGCTGCCTTCTTGTTTTGTTTTCCTGACTTGTCGGATGACGGCGGCAACATGTGAGAGCTGTTGCTGTCATGTATGCCGTCAGTGATACCCTGCTGCTGCTGCTGCTGCTGCTGCTGCGCTTGTCAGAGGCATTGGGGGTACGAAAAATTCAAGAACCAGGAATGCCGTGTTGGTAATATCAAGGATGGGAGCCATTTGACTCGACTGCCCGCTCTTCTTTGATACCTCCGGTTTCTTGCAGAAAAGTCAAAACCCTCTAAGAGTCCACCTCTCTCTTCTCACCTTCGTCGAGCTGTTCTCAGCGGTTGACTGGCTTGTTTTGGGGTTAGGAACAGTTGTGATTTTCTTGCTCAGCTGAAAGTTGATGTTCTTGTCCATCTCAACGATAGAGAAGGCAGACTGCATTCCGCCATGACTGAAGCTGTAACTTCCATACATGCTGCTTTCCCCCTTCTGCGCAGCCGTTGATGTGGCAGCGCTGCTTGTTTTTCTCTTCTTCTTTGGTCCTGGGCCGGATTTCGCAGCAGAAGACATGGAGGAGTTGCAGAGAGAGAGAGCAGGCGATGGGGCAGGGGCAGGGGCAGAGGCGTGTGGATGAGCATGATGGGCATGAGGAGGGATCCAGTAAGGATGAGGGGGATGAGTAGGAATGTTTGCTGTCCTTGCTCCCCAGCCGTTGGGAGGATTTCGATGATGCATGTGCGTCTGTTGGAGCATAGTGTTGGCTCCGCTCATGCTGAAACTTTTCTCCATCATGTCGCTGTGAACACTGAGTGAGGTTGTTGTGGAACCAAAGCTGTACGCTCACCGATCTCGTTTCTTCTTTGAGCATCTGACGGGAGTGCCATCGGGGTTCAGCTTTCCCCTGCTTTTCATCAACACTTTGAGCAGGTGATCAAGAAGAAGCTTACATGGCGATGTTCTTTTCTTTTCGCATCTTCCTTCTGATCGTTGAGTTCCAACGGTTCTTGATCGCGTTGTCAGTTCTTCCCGGAACCTGAAGTCACATCTCAGATGTCACACCATGACATCGCTCTGATCACACCAATTTGGCAATTTCTGCCCACTTATTTCCGTGGATCTTTTGAGCCTCCATGATCAGCATGTCCTCCTCCTCGGTCCATGGACCTTTCATGATGTTTGGATCGAGCTGGTTATGCCACCGCTCTCTGATCTGCTTGCCCGTTCTGTTTGGAAGGAACGAGGCGACGAGGACCCAGGACTTGTCTCCATGCTTATCTACCAGTTTCCTGACCTCCTCGTCCTCCTAATCTCATTCTCAGCAACAATCAAACGATGACAGTCAAACTTTCACCTCAGGAGTCCAAGGGGCCTTCTGTCCATTCTTCTGATTCATTTTCTTCTCATTGTCCAACCTCCGCAGCTCCTCCTCCTTCCTCTGCATTTCTTTTGCACTCATTCGCATTGCTTCAGCGGCTGACATTGAAGGGAACGAGAGATAAGTGCTTGCGGGAATCCCGACGGACCGGTTCATCTGCCTGGAACAAAGCATTTCTGCTCCTTCAGATCTTCCAACCGACGTAAGGCATGAAAACCTGCCAAGAAGGCAAACAGATCAGAATGATCGTATAACAGATGATTCATGCAAATGATCTACCATCACAGAGCTCAAATATCAGATTCTCCGCTCACGTCTGTACAAATGTTATCAGTATCCGCTCATACGGTAATAGACAGGCAAAACATGAACAACAATCATCTTCTTGGTCGGATATTCACGCAGAAGGATGACAAAGGATCTAGAAACATTGCAGAAGTCTTGAGGATCATATTCGCTAACGGCTTTCGCAATAACAAGTTGTACGAATCAATGCTGTATGTTTACGAAAAATTGTTCCGAGCGAGCAACAACACAAGAGACCAGGGGAGGAAGAGAGGATCGTCCTATCAAAAGTGAGGCTCAGATCATGCGAAGTCGATGTATAACGTTGGGGACATGAGATTGAACTTGTATGCGCAAGAGGGGCAGAATGCAGGATGCAGGAGGGCAGGTCGGTCAGTGCAGTCGGTTCTGGGGAGAACCTTTCTAATCCGTTTTCCGCGAAGAGAATAGGCATGCTCGGATTTTCTAGAATATTTAAATCTACTTGACTATTGTTCAAATATTTATTTACATTTGTTTATAATTTTTAAATGTTTTGTGGAAATAAACTTTTCCTAAAGACCCTAGTGAAAAAGCAAACACCCTCTTTAACGGCACAAACCTACTGGGGCCGACAATTTTTACTTAACGACACTATGGCGAACATCCGGGTGCAAGTCAAGTTCCGAAGTTCCGGGGGTGGCGGGCCCGCCGAGTTGCCGCAGTGCCGGGAGCCGGGGCCCGGGAAGCGGCGGTCACGTTGGCGGTGGGCCCTGAGTTACGGTCCCCGGCACCGTACGCCGTGACGGCAAAACTTTCAGCAACGGTGTAAAAATCAGTGACACTGTGGACGGTGAAGGCCCGGCGTGGCAGCTGAGCCTGAGTGTGCGGTCACCGGGCGCGGCCGCCAGGCCACGCCGGGCCGCCGCGGCAGCCTGTACTGTGAGTGACTCTGTGATCTTCTTTACTCAAAGTTAAGTTAAAAATCAGTACGAGGACAATCAGGAGACTTTACTCAAAGTTAAGTTAAAAAGCCGGGGATAGTGACTCGTGTGAGTAAAGAACACCACTCAGCCGAGTGGCATGCCACGGTGAGTTGTCGGGCAAAAAATTGAATTATTGGACTTTTGTCCAGCTAAAAACCTTTCCAGGAAGAGATCGGTGATGAGTAAAGGTTAGTACGGTCGAGCCAAGAAATGGACCTAGGCTGTATAATGGTCATACAAGTTGACTAAAGTTGTTGCCCTCTCACTTCGACATGCAAGTTCTGTACTTTAGTACTGATGTTCTATTTTCGGTGTTGACTAAACTTCTCTTGGTACAGAGGTTCAATTTCATGACCAAAAACTCCGCCTCATCCGGAGTTCGCAATGTAGGAAACTTGTGGCGGTGATTGGCGGGATTATGGTTGTTGCGCTTGACTTGGCGGTGTTAACGTTAGGCTGCAGGTTTGAGCTCATTCACCACTTCACTCAGCTCCATGTCGACTTCGGAGCTACTCAAATCGGCATTACCAATGGCAACACCAATGTAAGTTGAGTATCTTGACTCCTCTTGATCGTTGTGATTTTGTGTCGTCTTAGAATGGCCTTGACCATGCCGGAACCAGTTCCACCGACGAGGTTGGGACCATCGGGTATGCGTCTGGTTGTATTATCCGTGCATTTCTTAGTTTCGGAATCATTGACGAATAATGACTGACCTCTGCGTGTACTAGTGTTGGAAATGTCTCAGGAGGTGGAGAGCTTACCAATCACCTTCACAATGGAGGCACCAGTGTCGGCGGCTTCATCCATGACTTCGGTCACAACCACATCGACAACGTGACAGGCAGTGACGTGAATGGATCCGACGGCATCTTCGGTTAACAGAATCGGATGTCAAGATCATGACATAACGCTGCCCCGCTCAGGCAATGGAGATGACATCAACCAAGGCAACTGGTTCGAGCATTCCCAGTACCTCAGGACCGACCAGGTTCATGTTTTCGTTCATCTGCACTTGTGTTTGATGATATTCCCTTCAGATTCCATCTGACGACTTCGTCGTTGGAGGACGCGTATGTTCACGAATGTTTAGCTTTGCTGCTTGTTGACTCATGAATCAGGGCATGTATGGTGACTACGCCATCCACGCCTTGTGGACGGACACCACCAACATGGACAACCTTCGTGCTGGAGCATTCGGAGGCCAAATTGAGAGTGAGGATGGCAGATTCAGTCGAAGGCGAAATTAACAGCTTCGTTGCAGCCATGCCCCTCTCCAAGCATATCAACTCGTCGTATGCCAACAACGACACCGACAACAACAAGTACTGGGGCGGCGCCTCTGGTTCCGGCTGCAACCCCAACGGCTCTGGCATCAGCGGCTGCACTGCCGGCTCTGCTTCTGGCTACGACAACGGATGGCAGAGGTGCGCGGGACGAGTGCCGGGCATGTCGAACTGATCGTTCACAGGGATCCCCTCACCGGCGGTTACATCACCTACGGCATGCACAGCACTGGCCCCATCAGTGCCGTTGGAGGAGCTTTGAAGTGGCCCCGCTGGCCCGACGCTCCCAACACTGACTCCTCCAAGTACTACTAGATGTGAGAGTGGAGCCTCAGCTATGCCATCTGTTGGCCCCAAGACAGATTAACTAAGGGAAGAGTCGATCGAACTCAGTGCTGAGATTACAAACCGTGATTATCCTGGTTAGCGATTCAATTATTCAACACATTGTTGTCTGGGAAGCTAATCGTCATTGCTATCTGTTGTTTTCCTTCGAAAATTTCGCTGTCAAAGATTTCAAATACTTGATGTGGCCATGAAGCAAGTTAACCTTATTGGAGTTGGATTTGCCTTCGCGTCCCCTGGTGGCAACCGTCAAAGTTGAAATTTTCTTTGTTGATGCAGACCTTTTGAACTGAACGACACCGGGTTTGGCTATTTCTTCTGTGATGTCTCCCTGCTTGCATCGTTACATGCGCGAGCTCTTGTTGAAATTTGTAATCACTGTCTCTTCCTCCTCTACTTTGAAGATCCCTTCAGCCTCGTCATCTCTGATTCCACTGAACACCTGCATGGGTGTCAAAGCGTTTCAAGCGGCTCACAAGTCGCACGTTGTGCTCCTCGTCGCTGTCGTGGTCAACTTTCTGCTCGTAATATTTCTTCTGCTGACTTTCCATCAGCTTGACCTGCGCACGCCTTGTCACGAATCCTGGCAGAACAAGACCAGACACCTTGAGGTCATTTTGAATCCGTTCCTCCTCCACATTGATAATACGAACTGTTTCCCACTTGCCATAGCCAACCTCCAGCTGTGGCACTCGGATGGGCTCTTGTTCTTAACTTGTGTCATCATCAGTCAGAGCTGCAAGTTGCGCACCTTCAGTCGATGTTGTTACTTCTGCTTCTTTGCGTTTGCTCTCCATTTTCAATAGTTTCTTTTCATTCATTTCCTGTCGAACAAAGCAATTCAGCTCGAGACAATTGTATCGACATCATCAGACTCCGACCTGACCGTTGAACAGCATCTCAAGCTCGTAGGAGTCGAAATCCTGACAGATTCATTTAGTTTGTTTCAAGACAGAGATTTCTCTTTTTTTTCACAATCGTCTTCTCCCACGACGAGATTTTGAAAGTCCCGCAAGCAGTGGTCTATCACATTCATGTCAGTCAAGGAGGGCCTTGAGTCTTGATTCATTGTTCTAGATCACCAACCTTGCGCACCAGCGCACCAAGACCAGACGAGAAGTACCCTTCGTTCGCCCAGGAGACCATCTGACAAATTGCTAAAAAGAAGGGAAAGCACAACGACAGCAATCATGCAAAGAGGCTAAACCCACCTGACTGGAGGGGAAAGGACCAAATACCTTTTCATGCTTGTTCTCTGCTTTGCTTCCGGGCTTCCTTATCTTTGACAATTCCTCGATTTCTTTGTCGGCATCTTGTTCTACCGGCTTGTATTCCCACCATCTGAAGAAGCGAGCATGAGACGTCGGGTTCTGGACTGGGGCACCCTTACATCTCTCGTTTCTTGGTTCGTGTACGACCATGAGTGCTGCTGCCTTCCGTTCCTTGCTCATCTTGTGCTTCTTCATCGATCTCCAAGACAATTCCTTGTAGACAAGATCAAATGAATCATTCACGTAAGGCAAGTTTACCCTCTTTTGCGAGTTCGTCTGCCAATGCCTTATCTTCTGTGGTCGTCTTCTGCAGCGGAGTAGGTACAAAGACTGATTCATTTGGATGTCGATCAGTTGGTTTCGGTGGTGGAGGTGGCGGAGCCTGGGCTCTCAAATTTGCGTCTGCTGGAAAGAAGGCTGAGGAAACATTCATTCTGCCTGCCGCGTTCACTGGAGCAACATGCACTTGTGGATGAAACTTAGCTGAAGGAAACAACTCAGACCTCACACAAGACTGCAAACAAAGACGACAGACCTGTACCGATCCCTACATCTGTGAGAAACTGCTCTCGTGCTTTCCTCTCAATTTCTCTGTGCAAAAAGATCAGCAAGACTACTCTAATGCTACACGCTTAGTCCACCTCATCTCCTTCTCCATCTGTGCCTTCTCGATCTCCTCATGTCGCTTCTTTTCGCGGTTGTTTCGGACAAATCTCGCAACAGCTTCTTTGTGTCGGTCGCCTATTAAAATGTTAAGTTTGATGTCCACTCATTAGCCATTGCACATGCTCCTACCACTCTCATGCTTTGTGATAGCCATCTTGCTGTCATTCATCCAGCATTTGCAGTATTTGCACCAATGCTTCGCTTTCGAGACCCAGAACTCCGTCATCTTGGCAACGTTTTACAGTTTCTGAGACAGTTCAAATGTGAGTCTTGACATAAAGGCGGTAACAACCATATGACGACCCTGTACCATCCAAGGTTCTCCACCTTGTTCCCTCACACCATTCACGCCATTACCCTCTGCCCCCTCTCCTTCCATCACAGCCTTCGCCCTCTCCCCCCTGCTCTGCCCCCCTCCCTCCCCTCGCCCTCCCAGAGATTTTACAAGACTTTTAATTGAAATTCCTCTCCCCATCGCCCCTTGCTCTTCCTTGCTGCCTATCGCACGCACTCGTCCTCCTCTCCTCGTCCCCCTCCCCCCTCTCTGCATCTTCGAAAGGCGTGCACCCTCCGTCCCGCCCATCGATGACGAGGGGGCGATGTCCTGCTTTCTGATCTTGCAATGTATCAAGAGGTGAGATTCAGGAGGATACAGGATAAGAAGTTTAGGATGAGCATATTAAGAATAAAACGAAGAGCAAGCGTTGGGAAGGAGCAAGAAGAACAACGGTTTCCATCACTCTGTGGTAACAACTTTTATGAAACGAAGGTAACATCATGAATTCATCTCAAGCTGAAAGAAAAGCGTCATGTTCATAAGACAAGGACGACGTGACTTACATGACTCAGCAAGCCATCAATGTCATGTAGCATCTGTTGTATCCGCTGCTCCTTCTCTTGTTGGGTGGCGTTCTCCGGTATCGTGAAGGAAGGGACAGCAAGGGCCTTGTGGGGCAATGAAATCAATCAACGGCAAGTGCTCCCCCTAGATCCCTACCTCAGTGTTGCCAAGCACAGGCTGTGAATTACTATCACACGGCTTCAGTTCACTCTGCGGTGCTGGAAAGCTAGACGGTCCCCTTCTCTGCATGTCGCGTCACTATTATGGCATCGTGACGGTAAGCCAAGTACATAAACTTTCGCTTTCACGACTCCCCCAACAATTCCCATCTCCTCTTCAAACTGCTTCAACTCTTCTGGTGAAACCTGCTGAAGTATCAGACATCAACATGCTGCTTACACAACATTGGTCACCTCGAGCTGTTGCTGCAGCAGTCTCGCGTCTTGTGTCTTGGCTGTTAAACTTTGCTCTGAAGCTGGCTGAATAGTCTGATCATGTTGGCGTGAAGTAATGGTCTTTTTGCTAATAACCGCTTCTGTGCTAGAGTTGTTGGCAAGAATTTCCGCCTGTTCTTTGTCTAGAACTTCAACCATTTCATCCAACAACTTCGCTATCTCATTTAGATCTGTTCAAATCGTAAGGTTTCCCACAGAACAAGGAATTGCTCCGAGACAAGGCAAATAGAAGAACAGAACATACGAGGAAATCACTCAAAAAGCTTAGCAACCACTGAAAATATGATGATATTGAGCTAGAGAGATGTAATATCTCCCCACGAGACACTTCAGCGCTTCTTTGACTTGATCGTCTTTGCTTTCCAACAAGCACTTGTTCCAAGGGGTTCAATATCATCATATTCAAAGTCCATTTTCGTTCTCTTACGGCGTTGCGGAACAAGAATTCTCTCTGGATACTTGCCTTCATTCACGTGGGCTGCTGTCTTGCCATTGCTTGTGCTAACATTTGTTTTGGGCTTTGATAGATCTGCAGTGTCGATTGTCACACGCTTTCCTTGCGCTGTTTTTTGTGCTCTAATCGGGGACGGAGGGTCAGGTGAAACCCCGTCTAATGGCATGTTCGAGGCCTTTTGATCTGCCAATTGCACTGATCGCGTGATTTCGTCTGCTTCTGCCTTTTCTCTTGAGGTCAGACCATCGAAAGAGTCCTCGTCCTCGTCCTCGTCCTCGTCCTCGTCCTCGTCCTCGCCCTCGTTGCCTTCGTCAATCTCGCCGTGGTTGCTTTCATCGAACATTTTTGACTGCATCATGCTTTCAAGTCTCCTTTGAGTCTGCCGAATCTCCTCCAGCATCTCTACCGTACCTTCGTGCACTTCAGGAGTTGTTTGTTCGCAACTTTTAGATGCCATTGCCGGCGTAAAATTCATTGGTTTCCCAGCCTCTGCAGATTCGTTTTGGTTTTCCTTGTAAAAGCGATCTAGGAATCCCTTTTGGAACATGTCGTTCAAGTGATCTCCACCATATTCCTGCGAGGGTTGAGGTGCAGCCGCTGGCTTGTTCATTTGCACGAGTGTAGAGTTGTGAATAGAGAAGCCCAAGTCTTCTAGGTGAACACCAACGGTTTCCGAATCCGTGTCATCAGCCAACGCAGGGCCTTCGGCTCGCACAGGGTCTAAACCATCATTAGGAGACATCCTCTGCGATGACTTTGCACTCGAGCCCTCTGTCACTTCCATATGCTTGTCTGTACATTTCTCCTGTACCTGTTCACCGGTGTCCTCTGCTTTGGATTGCTTCAAAAACCATCTTGACAGCCAGAGAGCTGCATTGTCCGGTTTGTACCTTATGATATCCTGCACCTGCATCATATCAAAGGCTCAGTCTCAGTCCCTTGGAACCTTAAATACATACCGCATGTCGGAACAAAGGAAGCACGTTTGAACGAAGATAAGGTAAGGATTCTACAAACTGCTGGGGGATTTCATTATCTAGATCTTCCTTTCCGTTGGGATTTTGCAGGGAAGATATGATGTCTGACATTTCCATGGTCCGATTGAGAAGCATTTGCAGGGCTACATCCTCTCCTGCAATTTTCTTCTCGTACTCTCCATGTCCCCCGCGCAGGCATAGCGCTTGGGCGCATCCCCTCGTACTTGGACTTGGCTGAGACAAGCTTAGCATGATCAGAGGAGATGAACGTGTGGGAGGAGAAGAGAAGAGCGTCTGATCTGTGGGAGGAGAAGAGAAGAGCGTCTGATCTGTGGGAGGAGAAGAGAAGAGCGTCTGATCTGCTCGTTCCAAGCGAAGGAGGAGCGACATCACCCCTAGAATGCGACCCATAGACAGCATGCTTCCACGAGGCCTCGTGGGAAGACCTGACAAGCCCCCCTCAGAGGGCCGGTTTCAGCCGGGGCCCGGGCCCCCGGGCAGCAAGCCTGACAGTGAGGCACTGCGGCCGCGTTGAAGAAGGGGCAGCGCGTTCTCGCCAGGTAAGGAGCTTTACTCAAAGTTAAGTTAAAATCAGTACGAGGACAATCAGGAGAGTCGAGGAGAGAACCGGGTAGGAGGCAACCGAAGGCCAAGGTGAGGAGAGGCAACTCTTCTGACTGAGTACTCGCGCGCCTCTTAAGAGCACTAGGATTGCTTGGTTAGGAGCGCCGGTTTCACGCAGCGCCGGTTATTTCACGAAGCTGCAAGCAAAGGTTTGGTATAATGATGAAAACGAAGCGTTTTCCTAACAGCAGGACAGCTCAGGCTTGCAAGCCTTGAAGGCTGTAGAGGCCGGGATGCACCCCGACGCTATCGCAGAAGCCATCCGCTCGACATGTCAGCAGGCGCGACGGGAGCGCATTGTCTGGATGGAGCGATGCATCCAGAGATTGGTTTATGCAGCAGATGGAGGAAGCTAAGAAGATGAATCGCCTCGGTGTATGTCAACTTCGAAGAGATCGGACTGATCCGACTCAGCATATTGGGATTAGGGGCGCTGCAGCGGAATATGAAAATCCAGGATTGTTGATTAGCGCTTTTCATGACCGGTACTTTTGACTGCACTTATACGGGTACTTGCCCTCGCACAGAAGCACCCTTTTACCCCCATTATCATTGAGTAATAGGGGGTGGGGTATTTGAATTGGCATGGGCGGAAACCTTCAAGACCACCCCACTCCCCTCGACACTTTTAACAGACGACATGTTTTAAGGCTGCGAAAACGTTTTAGAAAGATACGAATAATCATAAAATAAATATAAATTGGAAACACAGTAGAAAAGACTTAGAAATACAATACAAATGTTCGAATTTTTTTGGTACCTGATTCAATTTCAATGTGTACTGTGTTTCTGGGTTTGGTACAAGAATGAAGCCACCGGGTCCTTTTCTGCTAGTGCTTTCACAAAACGGGGGTAGGGTAGTCCCCCCTGTCCCCCACCCATCCCTATTTCAGGGATTTGAATTTTTCCCAGAGGCAAGTTGCCACGGCACAAGTTGAGACACATGCCAGTGTGATCTTGAAATTTGGCTTAAGATTTTGAACATTGAAACGTTGATTAATCATGTCAGGACCAAATCTATCAAATTCGTCATCCCCACCTTTGCAAGGAAGTTCCTGCAGACGAAGCAAGCAAACCATTACCCTGGATGATCATCGGAGGAATTGCTCACCTGGGAGTCTCTGGCAAGTCGAGCGGGCTTCCTCTATAAACAAGGAAAATGGCAGGGACAACCTAATGTCAATGCTTGCCTGAAGGCCATAGGTTTGAAAAGAGATCATTTGTAAAATGCAAATCTTTGTAACACCTGGGATGCAGGTAGATCTCCTGAGTTGTTGCTTCGAATCTTACAAGAGTCTGAGGAGCAGAGAGGTTTTAGTCATCATGTGGATGAAGCCAAACGCGAAGGGATTATTTCCCCTCACTCCGATGAACCAATTCCGGCTTGTTACGATGCTATCAAAGATCCAAAAGTGAAAACAGCGATTCTGAAGAAGATCCAGGGTGACACTGATGAGGCCCCCTTCTAGATGTGGTCACGAAGAAGGTAGATCGGCACTTTGCGTCACACAAGGCCAATTGTCGAGTGAAATGGGGACATTTTGCTGATCTATTTCACCACAAGTGTGAGGATGACTCTGGACAGGAAGCGGCCGAGGGGCCTCGAAAGCAGAAGAAGTGCAAAACTTCGAAATACGATAGCCTTACGTTCTTTGAAGGCATTCTGAGCAGTCAAGCCTTCAAGACAGTCATAAAAAATGAACTTGCCACGAATAAGGAGCTTCAAAACTGCCTGAAACCTGCGGTCAGGCAAATGATGCCGAGCGCGCGAGAGGCAGCAGTTGCCCTGACAGCAAACGGTATAACGAAATCGCAGTACCAAGGATTCTGTCGTGCAAACGATAGCATGGCTGGCTGCTTTATTCCCATGCCAAAAATATCACGGGTTACTACTTCGGAGTGGAAGAGAAGCATGCGTTGTGCCAAAGATTCAAACTGTTCTGTTTGCCAGATGGAACACATTGCCTCGGCCTTCTTCAACTTGTCGAAGAGTGGATTGATATCTTCAAACTTCACGGGAAGCATCGCCTTGTTATCACGATCAACTATGACTGTGCAACAATGACATTCTCGGCTGGCAATCCTAAGAAGGCAACTGAAGTCACCATTTCCATTTTCCCTTACGGCGTAGACTGTTCGAGGAAAGAATGGAAATTCTGGCAAAAACTCGTTAGAAGTTCATCGTGCCTTATGACGATGTCCTACATTCCATATGGAGACAGTCCTGAGGTTTTTCAGAGGACTGTGAGAGCTGGATATGATGAAGTTATTGATCTCTTGAAGGAGAAAGGTATTCACATCTACAACAATCAAGCAGTCGGGGGACTTGAAAAGACATTAGCAGGTGGTCAGCCTGACAAGATTATCCAAGTGGAGTTCGTCAAGAGATCTGATTTGCAAGGGCAATGGAATATGTACGGCATTGGTGGAATGACCGACAAGGAGGGCAAGTTCTGTCTCCACTGTAACGAACTCCTCAAAGATCACAAGGCTGGGAAATATTTCGAAATCGAAACAATCGTTTCCAACGAAACTCTGTCCCAAGTTTGTGAAAGACTGGACATGTCTACGGAGGGCATCAAGTTGTTAAACAGAATGTTGAAAAGTCCCGATGCTTTCGAACGAATGTTCGACACCTCGGAAGGAGAATTCCAAGAGTTATTAGCTGAAGAAAATCAGACTCGACTCCAAAATTATCTGCAAGACCCAGAGTTGATCATGGAGATGGGAACAAAGATCCCAGTGATTCGTTTGATCGAAATGGACAGATGCAGCGGCGAAGCAGCTTGTTGCTCGTTTCATGCTTTCATAAGAACGACGAACATGATTATTGGATGCCTTCAAGAGAAAGCGGCGCAGATGAGAAAGGTCGCGACAGTCAATTTTCAATTACAAGAGCAAGGAGTGAATGTCCAATTCACCGAGAAGTCTCATAGCAGGAAGCTGAACGGTGAACAATGCGACAGATTCGTCAAAAAGGCATCAGTCGTCATCAATACCCTTTACAGCGATCCTGCCTATGCAGATGACAGAGAACGATGGATAGGCGTAATGGAAGAATGGGACCTCTTAAGCACCATGCTGAAGTGTCAAGAACTTGACAAACTTGAAAACCTGGATTTTCAAATCGGTTTAACCCTTCCTGTGAGGCTACGAACGCTTATGCTGAATATTATCGACCTGGTTGGAGATCCTAGTTTGATGCAGTCATTCTACTTCCACTCGCTCCTTGTTGGGCACATTGGCCAACAATTCTACGACCGTTTGGTACAATATGGGATCCCTCTTGGATTACTGAACATCAGTAACGTCGAAAATCGCCACAGACATTTTGGAAGACCTTCGTATTTGCAAGTCCAACCAGAGGTAAATGCATTCGTCTCAAAAAAAAAAAACGTCGAAGGGTTTAGGGTTTAGGGTTTGCCAGGTGTAGGGGAAGCCGCCAGGGCGCCAAGGAAGCTGCAAGCGAGAGGTTTGTATACTTCAAATAGCTTTCTAAGTATGGTTCTTCAGTATGATGAAAATGTTCGCAACCTGCTGTATCGGAGATCATGCCAATACACGCAGAGCGGACTTGTGGATGCCTCTGTCCTCGAAGCTGATCTCGTCGAGAGGGTGAAGAGCTTCGCGAAGCGTTATCCTAACAGCAGGACAGCCCAGGCTTGCAAGGCTGTGGAGGGATGCACCCCCGACGCTATCGCAGAAGCCATCCGCTCGACATGTCAGCAGGCACGACGTAAGCTTCTACAAGAAGCAATGACTGGATGGAGTGACGCATCCAGAGAGTGGTTTATGCAGCAGATTGAAGAAGCCAAGAAGGAGAAGGTCGAGACATACACCGCCTCAGCAGGCAACGAGGTGACTTCCTTCATCTCCATGACTCTCCTGGGCATCTCCTCGGTGTATGTCAACCATGAAGAGAAGCTGAAGAAGAAATTCGAAGAGATCGGACTGGTCGTAGACTCAGTGCAAGAGAGTAAAGCAATCATGTGGAAGGCTCCGTATAGACCCGAGATAGCGAGTGCTGGAGAGATCCCGGTGACTGTTTCCTTCCTCCGCAATGCACAAGCGGAGAAGCTCTGGCAGGGAAGAGAGGACTTCGCGATCGATGGTCGCAAGTTCACAGCTGTACATGTGAGCATCGTGCACGATCGATCTTTCAAGATTCGAGCCAAGAGAGGACCCTGGGGCAAAGGGGGCAGCTTGGCAGAGCTGACCCACCTGCTAACCTTGGGCGGCATGACAACGGCTGAGATAGCTGCCGTCTATCGCTATCAGCTGCTGCGCCAGTCCCTTGCAGCGGTCCAACTCCAGCCGCTGGCAGGCATGCTGGTCGCTGGGGCGCCAGGACAGCAAGTCCACAAAGGCTTAGGTCAGAAAGGCTTCGTCGCTGTAGGGGCCAACGTCATCTGGAGACAGAGGGAGGTGGAGTGGATCGTCTCCTCGAGCTACCCAGAGGCGAATGATACAGCATTTCGAGCTTTCCGAGAGAGCGAAGCGATGGAGGGAGTACACCTGACTCTGTTCAGCGAGGACCCGAAGATCAGAGAGGCGCTCGCAGTCGAGTTGACAGCTGATCGCTTTGTGTCCAGAAATAAGTTGAAGAAGGCATCAAGGATGCAGAAGAAGGCAGGCGGCAAGGACGGCAAGGAGATCAAGATCATCATCAAGTCGACGGCGGCATCTGGTCGCTTCACGAGGAAGGAGATGGAGGGGCTGTGCAACGGCGGCAACACGTCCATCGCAAGAGTCAAGAGAGTCTTGTTGGAGATCGCTAACAGGCTCGAGATCAAAGTTGAAGGCATCGACATGGAGGAGGATTTGAACACCAAGTCCTGGAACGGGTCCAAGCTATGCATCCTCCTCGGCTCCACGGAGGATGCTCGACGCATGATGAAGGAGCAGCCCTTCTATCTCGAAGGCGCAGCAACCAAGCTCGAAGCAGTCGGCTTCGACAAGGAGCCTGAGGCGGCTGGTCAGCGGGGCACCAGCGACGCAGCGCAGCGACAGGAGGAGAGCGAGGGAGAGTGGCTGGAGTTTACAGACCTGGAGAGGATCACAATGGAGGCAGCATCTCCGTCAAGCCAAGAGGACATGCAGCTTGTCAGCGAGCTGTCAGCAGTCATCGAAGATGCAGCTTCTTTGAACGAGGCGGGGACGAGCGAGCCAATCAAGCTGGTCCTGGACAAGGCCGTTGGCAACCTCCACGACACCTTCTACTCTCCGGGGAGCCTGGAGTTCATGTCGCTGGGAGAGTGGGCGAAGACGCCAGAGGAGCAGGGAGTGGGACGCAACGTTCTCAAGGAGAAGCTGGGGGAGTGGCTGCAGAGCAAGCGCTGGACTCGCGTGCAAGGAGAGAGCAAGAAGGCAAGGAGGGGCAGCGCGTTCTCGCCACGGGCAACGGCAGCTGCTGAGCTTGAGCAGGAGGCGGAGAGCGACGACATAGAGCGTCGATCTCTTAGCTTCCTGTTCATAGCACTGAGTAAATTCGCAGAGATGCATGTGCTGGCCTGCTCGCTGAAGGTGGACAAGAAGGACCGACTGCGGGTGGAGATGAGGGAAGATGACGAAGAAGAGGAAGACATGGAGGAAGAGCAAGGCGAGGGCGAGGAAGAAGACGGGGCGAGCCCGTACCGAGCTTGAGCTGAGCTCAAGGTAAGGAGAGAAGGTAGGAGGCGACCGAAGGCCAAGGTGAGGAGAGGCAACTCTCCTGACTGAGGCTGAGGAAGCTGAATGGAGGAGGAGTAGGTGGCGACCGAAGGCCAAGGTGAGGAAAGGCAACCCTCCTGACTGAGGCTGAGGAAGCTGAATGGAGGACGAGTAGGTGGCGACCGAAGGCCAAGGTGAGGAGAGGCAACTCTTCTGACTGAGGCTGAGGAAGCTGAATGGAGGTAGAGTAGGTGGTGACCGAAGGCCAAGGTGAGGAGAGGCAACTCTCCTGACTGAGGCTGAGGAAGCCAAGAGAAGACAGCAGAAGTAGAGAGTAGAAAGACGCCTCAGAAGCAGGGTTCGCATTATAGGCCGTGTACTCCCAATGCTCGCGCGCCTCTTTAGGGTTTAGGGTTTAGGGTTTAGGGTTTAGGGTTTAGGGTTTAGGGTTTAGGGTTTTAGACTAACTTGCCAACTTCCTCTCGGCATGCTGGTGGCAGCGCCCGCAGCACTTCGTTCGAAATGAGGTCAAGTCCTGCAGCCTTTCGTCTCGGCGCCGAGGCGAGCCAGACATCAATCTCTCCCGGTGCCAGGGGTCTGGTGATTTCCTGTTGTTGTCTCCTTGAAAGCTGCACCCCCTCAGGCGGTGTGATCCGTCTTGGGGCCACGGTTGTGAACGACTTACATTTTGTGCAGTACGGGGTAATCCCTCCCCCTCCGATGGTTGGTAAGTTAGTCAATGCAGCCCTAGAAGGCAAAGCTGAGGTTCTCAACAAGACAGCGAGAGTACGCCTCCTGCCAAAAAATCAATTCTGTCACATTCTCGAAAACATGCGGCCAATATGCGTCATGTCAACGCTTACTCGACTAGTTCAGGCAATCCTGGCGCATCGTCTGAGTAAGACAGTAGAAGCAAATAACGTCCTCACAAACTTCCAGGAGGGGTTCCGTCCAGGCAGAAGCACAAGTCGGCAGGCTCATCGACTGATCTCGATCGTAGAAGAAGCAGAAGAGGCCAAAACGTCCCTCATTCTCTTGTACCTGGACTTTGCGAACTTCTTTAACAATGTGGCGATCGAGGTGGTCGAGCAGGCAATGAACAGCCTAGGCTTCCATCCTGAAGACATTAGAACTGTGATAGCCTGCAACAGTGGAGTCGAACTGCAAATACAAACAAACGAGTTCAACACAGGGAAAATACCTCTAATGATCGGGCTGCCACAAGGTGGAGCAAGTAGCCCACAACTGGCCAACTTGGTGCTATGCATCCTCTCTAGGCAATTGGACAAGTGCAGCACAGGAACAACAAACAACCTGTCCTTCGCCGATGACATGGTACTCATCGCACACACGATGAAAGAAATGCGAGAGTTGGTAGCAGTGGTGGATTCCTTCTGCAAATGGTCAGGACTGCAAATCAACAATAAGAAATCAGAGATAACCAGCTTCGACTATGCTCGCAAGGGAGAGGTTCCTGGTGCGAACAAAATAACGGTCATGGGGGAACCTGTCGAAGCCCTACCGGCTACTAAACCGTTCAAATATCTCGGCTATCGCATCTCTCTGTGGAAGGAAGAAAGACGAAGAATAAAGGGCTGCCCTTTCACTTGGGGAGAACGAGCATACGTCTTTGAAAAAACCAAAGAACTGATCAACAATATCAGCTCGTCGAGTTATACTCCTGCGCAAAAATTTTACCTGGTGAAAGTTGGAATTCTCAACGTCTTTCGCTACTCCGCAGTCATGACTGGATGGACTTGGCGAGACCTACAAGAATTAGATCAACTGTGGATACGAGCTTTTAAAAAAGCGTTAGGCCTAAGCAAAAGTACAGGGAATGGTATATTCTACCTGCCAACAGAGAATGGAGGGCTGCAGGTCCCTCATCCTGCCCCAATCCTAGGGAGAGCAGCGTTACGATACATCGAACGAGAAGTGAATAGTAAGCATGGTGGAGACATCCAAGATAGACTGATATCTAAACTCAGAAACTCGTGCGTAAAATGGGGGTGTCAAACAATGCTCGAGCTCCAAAGAGAAATGAATTTTCGAACTATGGAGCGGGATGTGGTGCGGGGACCCGAAGCTTTAGCAGTCTGGCTGACGGAAAAACTAAACACGAGGATCAGCTGGGCCCATATAGAAGCAGGTCACCTACCTGGAAGCATCTCCCTCCTTCATAGGATGGAGGATATGGTGGCAAACTTGAACGACTGTAACAGACCACAAGGCTGGACGACCTTCCAAGCCTTATGGAGGCAACTCCCGAAACTCCAATTCTCCTTGCTACGCAATGTACGACCTATCGCGGACGAAGAACTGCATTTGCCAAGGAAGCTCTGGCCTTTCCCAAGGCAACGCGAGGAGGCGGAGGGGATCGTAATGCAATTGCTACAAGAAAATGTCATCTGGGTAAGCAGCGTCAACAGAGCATCGGGAACAAAGAGGAAAAGACGAGAGGTTGTCACACAGGATAGTGCTACAACCCGAAAACGAAAGTCACACCCGCAATCAGAGGAGGACCGGGAGGAGACATCCAAAAAGCATCGGGAAGCAGCAGAAGAGAGAAGGCCACACCCAGCTCATGCAAACACAAGATCCCTCATGGCTAAATTACTAGGCAATCTGGATCAACAGGAACACCTTATCCTAAAAGGTAAGGAAAGTTTCAAAATCAAGGGCGACATAGCAATCATGGACCGGCCCAGAAGTCACACGGGCCAAGAACAAGACATCAAAGAAGCCGAACCTTCCCTTCGCTCGGCGCCATTTGCGAGGAAAGAAGATGAAGATGGCGCCAAGAACCCAGAGAAGACAGAGATCCTACTGCAAATTGCTAAGCATATCAGCAAAAAACACAACAGCTTACTCAACTCGCAAGCTTGGTGGGAACATCTAACCACCGCCATGGCTGAAATTCGAGATAGACAACAAGGCCTTCCGCTGTCGTACGAATTTCTAGAACACTTGGGGATGCTCGCTGAAACAAAACAGTTCAGCAACTGGCCCACCCTCTATCACCCGACAATCCAGGCCGCAACAGACAGCTTGCAGGACGACGAGGTTCGACGTGAAATAATATGGATCGACCAACAGGAGCAATACCTCAGCCACGCCGCATGCGAGTCCGGAACAATCATGATCGGATGGAACCAAACTTGCTTCAGGAAAGAAATCCCTGACGGCTTCATGCTAGTCGGTAAGGTACCTAAAGGATCAGAAATATGTTACGCTGCAAATTTCTGGAGGACGGGCGATCGGAGCCTCAGGAAGTCACAAGACGACCTGATTGTCTACTGCAAAGAGTCGGAACAAGAGAGAATAATTGTCCAACTCACAGTACACCTGATCCCTGAACGGGAGGAGCTACAAGAATACCGAAGGAAGCAAAACGAAAACTATCAAGCCTCGGCCAAACAGGAGAAGAACAGGAACCACGTGTGGTCCGCAATCCACGGCGACATATCACGAAACAGGAAGGGTCGATCAATGTCGATAGGATACAGCACGCAAGAAAAGGAAGGAGAGCAGGAACGCGGAGCGATCAAGATACACGGAAAATGTAGCGTCATCAGAGCACATACCATCGCACTCTGCATACTCCTACAAGCGATTTGGGAACAAAGAGGCAAACAGAAAACAATCAGGAAAATCTTCGTCCTCTTTAAATCAACCCGAATGCATCGCTTTCTTACGGACACCCTCAGATGGTCTACCATGCAGTATGAAGACGAGCTCGTATACGACTTGGCAGGAAGACTGCAGGAATGCCTGAGCAAATTTCAGCGGGAAGGCATTGAGATCAACCTCTCTCTGATCGCAGACCACACCGTAGTGCAAGAAGCTGCAGAGGAAGCTCGCAAGGGAAAATCCTCCTTCTCCTCCACGTGGGAAAGGGCCCTCATCGACAGCGACTTGGGATTCTGCATTGCAGACGAAGAGAACTTCAAGCCGGGGATGGATCGACTGAAAATATGGGATAAGATAATCAGAGAAGAACAACTGGAACTGAGGAGGAAAGAAGCCCCCCTTACCTTGACGGAAACCTTTCTCCTGGAACCACAAGTGGGCAGAAGGATCCTAGGTCGAGCCTTACAGAGGTGTCGAGGATCAGTACTTCGGACAGCCATCCAAGCTATTACCTGGTCAGCACCTACGAGGAAAAAGCTGTTCCAGTGGAAGAAGACGACATCCCCCTGTTGCCCATGGTGCGAAGGCAGGGAAGAAAGCTGGGTGCATATCCAGCTAGCCTGCAAAGAATTTGAGCTCATGATCGCTTTGGCACACAACAGAGTAATGGAGACAATCAAGGGATGCCTGACAGAAAGCTGGAAGAAGAAAAGTGTTGAACAGGAGAGTTGGTGGCAAACGCCAATCAACTCTATGACAGGGCTAGGACTGACTGCACCAGAGCACGGCAATCTTATACCAGATGGGCTCTGCTACTTCAGAGGGAGCAATCGCATTGTGCTGGTGGAGATAGCAAGAACTTCAGAGTTCACGGGCGAGGGAAGCAGTCTGGCAAACCTGAAAGCAAAGTTTCAGGAGAAAGAACAGAAATATGCAGCACTGCGGGCAGAGATGACAAGTAGGAGCGACAACACAGAGGTCATACAAGCCACGTTCATTGCAGGAGTGAGAGGCAGTATTATGGAGCGGGAATGGACCACAAATTTCCGGAACTTGCTCATGGACGAGGATATGATTGACAGAGCCATGACCAAGATAGTCATCCAGCTGCTCGAAGTGCAACACATGCTGTGGACCTCAAGGAGACGAGGAGACACGACCAACAGAGAACAAGCATGAAGGATATAAGATGGTTGGAAGATGAAGGGGTAAATATCAACGAGGACAGATCACAAGGGAAGCCTCAAAAGCTAGCAACCAGGATCAGCATGGCTGGGAAGGGGCAAGGACACAGAAGACAGATGAAGACGAAAGGGCAACGGTCAACGGACAGACCGAAGGTAAAGCCTCATAGGCGAAAAACAACCAACATGGCAAGGAAGGGGCAAGGACACAGGAGACAGATGGATGACGACAGGGGAAAGGTCAACAAGGACAGACTGACGGGGAAGCTTCACAGGCGGCAGGCGGGGAAGGGACATGGACTTAGCGCAAAAACTGGACAGGTGGGACGGTTACACTGAAACCGTCAACCCGGGCCCGGAGGAGACACGGCCGCACCGGCGGCTCGGAACTGAGGACTATGGAAACAACAGAAACAGCGAAACAACGATAGA
>NW_005434608.1:0-5309 GCF_000315625.1 Guillardia theta CCMP2712
AAGGGATCCTGCCTCAGATAAAGGGATCCTCGCCTCAGATAAAGGGATCCTACCCTCAGATAAAGGGATCCTTCCTCAGATAAAGGGATCCTCTAAACCCTAAACCCTGAGATCATAGTCTAAAGAGGCGCTCGAGCACTGGGAGTACACGGCCTACAATGCGAACCCTGCTTCTGAGGCGTCTTTCTACTCTCTACTTCTGCTGTCTTCTCTTGGCTTCCTCAGCCTCAGTCAGGAGAGTTGCCTCTCCTCACCTTGGCCTTCGGTCACCACCTACTCTACCTCCATTCAGCTTCCTCAGCCTCAGTCAGGAGAGTTGCCTCTCCTCACCTTGGCCTTCGGTCGCCACCTACTCGTCCTCCCTTCAGCTTCCTCAGCTTCAGTCAGGAGAGTTGCCTCTCCTCACCTTGGCCTTCGGTCGCCTCCTACCTTCTCTCCTTACCTTGGGCTCAGCTCAAGCTCGGTACGGGCTCGCCCCGTCTTCTTCCTCGCCCTCGCCTTGCTCTTCCTCCATGTCTTCCTCTTCTTCGTCATCTTCCCTCATCTCCACTCGCAGTCGGTCCTTCTTGTCCACCTTCAGCGAGCAGGCCAGCACATGCATCTCTGCGAATTTACTCAGTGCTATGAACAGGAAGCTAAGAGATCGACGCTCTATGTCGTCGCTCTCCGCCTCCTGCTCAAGCTCAGCAGCTGCCGTTGCCCGTGGCGAGAACGCGCTGCCCCTCCTTGCCTTCTTGCTCTCTCCTTGCACGCGAGTCCAGCGCTTGCTCTGCAGCCACTTCCCCAGCTTCTCCTTGAGCGCGTTGCGTCCCACTCCCTGCTCCTCTGGCATCTTCGCCCACTCTCCCAGCGCCATGAACTCCAGGCTCCCCGGAGAGTAGAACGTGTCGTGGAGGTTGCCAACGGCCTTGTCCAGGACCAGCTTGATCGGCTCGCTCGTCCCTGCCTCGTTCAAAGAAGCTGCATCTTCGATGACTGCTGACAGCTCGCTGACGAGCTGCATGTCCTCTTGGCTTGACGGAGATGCTGCCTCCATTGTGATCCTCTCCAGGTCTGTAAACTCCAGCCACTCTCCCTCGCTCTCCTCCTGTCGCTGCGCTGCGTCGCTGGTGCCCCGCTGACCAGCCGCCTCAGAGTCAGGCTCCTTGTCGAAGCCGACTGCTTCGAGCTTGGTTGCTGCGCCTTCGAGATAGAAGGGCAGCTCCTTCATCATGCGTCGAGCATCCTCCGTGGAGCCGAGGAGGATGCATAGCTTGGACCCGTTCCAGGACTTGGTGTTCAAATCCTCCTCCATGTCGATGCCTTCAACGTTGATCTCGAGCCTGTTAGCGATCTCCAACAAGACTCTCTTGACTCTTGCGATAGACGTGTTGCCGCCGTTGCACAGCCCCTCCATCTCCTTCCTCGTGAAGCGACCAGATGCCGCCGTCGACTTGATGATGATCTTGATCTCCTTGCCGTCCTTGCCGCCTGCCTTCTTCTGCATCCTTGATGCCTTCTTCAACTTATTTCTGGACACAAAGCGATCAGCTGTCAACTCGACTGCGAGCGCCTCTCTGATCTTCGGGTCCTCGCTGAACAGAGTCAGGTGTACTCCCTCCATCGCTTCGCTCTCTCGGAAAGCTCGAAATGCTGTATCATTCGCCTCTGGGCAGCTCGAGGAGACGATCCACTCCACCTCCCTCTGTCTCCAGATGACGTTGGCCCCTACAGCGACGAAGCCTTTCTGACCTAAGCCTTTGTGGACTTGCTGTCCTGGCGCCCCAGCGACCAGCATGCCTGCCAGCGGCTGGAGTTGGACCGCTGCAAGGGACTGGCGCAGCAGCTGATAGCGATAGACGGCAGCTATCTCAGCCGTTGTCATGCCGCCCAAGGTTAACAGGTGGGTCAGCTCTGCCAAGCTGCCCCCTTTGCCCCAGGGTCCTCTCTTGGCTCGAATCTTGAAAGATCGATCGTGCACGATGCTCACATGTACAGCTGTGAACTTGCGACCATCGATCGCGAAGTCCTCTCTTCCCTGCCAGAGCTTCTCCGCTTGTGCATTTCGGAGGAAGGAAACAGTCACCGGGATCTCCTCAGCACTCGCTATCTCGGGTCTATACGGAGCCTTCCACATGATTGCTTTACTCTCTTGCACTGAGTCTACGATCAGTCCGATCTCTTCGAATTTCTTCTTTAGCTTTTCTTCATGGTTGACATACACCGAGGAGATGCCCAGGAGAGTCATGGAGATGAAGGAAGTTACCTCGTTGCCTGCTGAGGCGGTGTATGTCTCGACCTTCTCCTTCTTGGCTTCCTCAATCTGCTGCATAAACCACTCTCTGGATGCGTCACTCCATCCAGTCATCGCTTCTTGCAGAAGCTCACGTCGTGCCTGCTGACATGTCGAGCGGATGGCTTCTGCGATAGCGTCGGGGGTGCATCCCTCCACAGCCTTGCAAGCCTGGGCTGTCCTGCTGTTCGGATAACGCTTCGCGAAGCTCTTCACCCTCTCGACGAGATCAGCTTCGAGGACAGAGGCATCCACAAGTCCGCTCTGCGTGTATTGGCATGATCTCCGATACAGCAGTTTGCGAACATTTTCATCATACTGAAGAACCATACTTAGAAAGCTATTTGAAGTATACAAACCTCTCGCTTGCAGCTTCCTTGGCGCCCTGGCAGCTTCCCCTACACCACGCGTGCAGCCATGGTGCCTGAATAACCGGCGCTGCCTAAACCCTAAACCCTAAACCCTAAACCCTAAACCCTAAACCCTAAACCCTAAACCCTAGTAGTAGTAGTAGTTGAGTTTATTAGAATGCTAGGTAGTTTGCATGGTTTGTTATCACCTTGCACTATTCTAGTCTAACAGGGATCTCGTGACCTGGCAGTTCGGCCCGACTTGGCTGGCCCTTATGGCAGCCGTGCTTCTGCTCTGCTCCCTCCTCTGCTATACTTCAGTGGTCTTCCCCGGCCTCAGCCAGTGGAGTTTCCTCCGCCGGCCTTGGTCTGGGTCGTCCGTGCTTTCAACTTGTGTTGCTTCCTCGGCTCCGACACCCCTTGACGGTCTCGGCCGGCCTTCGGCCAGTGAGTGGATGAAGGATGGGTTGGTAGGTGGAATGCGTATGGGTCCCTGGGACTCACGTCCCTTCCCCGGGGCCTCGGTCCGGACCGGGCCCGAGAGCCCGGCCGGCCTCCGCCCGGCCTCCTCCTCCCGGCCCCCCTCCCCCTCTCCCACCGGCTTACCTGCCCTTACCTTCGTTGCTTGCCCCATGTCCACCTCATTTATTTCTTCCTCCTTCCCCCCATGGGGCCAACAGCTCCGCTCCGCCTCTTGTCCACCTCTAAGACTTGACTCGAGCCTCAAGCGCGCGAGGGGCCTGCACCGGCCTCCTCCTCCTCGCCCTCGCCCTCCTCAGCCTCCATGTCGACTTCCTCCCTCATCATCAGCCGCAGTCGGTCTTGCTTGTCGACCTTGCCCGTGCAGCTCAACCCATGGTTCTCAGCAAATAAGAAACAAGAGGCTTACAGATCGACTCTCGATGTCATCGCTCTCGGCCTCCTGCTCGAGCGCATCAGTCGCTGCTGCCCTTGGAGAGAAGGCGCTGCCCCTCCTCGCTGCCTTGTTCCCTTGCACCCGAGTCCAGCGCTGCTCGCCGAGGTACGCTCTGAGCTTTTCTTTCAACATGTTTCGCTTCGATCCCAGCGTCGGCGTGGCTGCCCAAGCTCCGAGCGTCATGAACTCCACGTTGCCCGGCGAGCAGAAGGTGTCATGCAGCTTGCCAACACTCTTGTCTAGCTCCAGAGAGATCGGCTTGCCAGCTAGCAGCTCCTCCTCTGATGTCTCCAAGAGCATCGTCGAGAGGTCGACCAAGACCTGTTGATCGACTGGCCCTGACGGCGACGCTGCTTCCATGGTGATCCTGTCGATGTCGCTGAGCTCCAGCCATCCAGCGCCTTGCTGCTGCCCTTGGGGCTCTTGGGCTTGCTCCTCGCTGCTCGGGCTCCTCTCCTCCTCATGCTGAGGCCCGTTGAGCTTGAACCCCACCGCTTCGAGCTTGACTTCCAGGATCCCTTCCAAGTAAAAGGGCATGTCGTCCATCAGGCGTCGAGCGTCTGCCTTGGTCGCCAGGGAGAGAGCTATCGAGCTTCCGTCCCAGCTGAGCGTGTCACGATCCTCCTCGACCTCGACGCTGACCGGCGTCACGCCTATCCTTCTTGCTAACTCCAACATGGCTCGCTTGACTCTCGTGATCGATGTGTTACCTCCTCCGCACAGCGCTTCCATCTCCTTCCTCGAGAAGCGGCCTGTGCTCATGCTTGACCTCGACTTGATCTGCACTCTGAAGCTGCTGCGCCCCGCATGATCTCTCTCGCGAAGTGCCCTCCTCTGCTTGGCGATCTTTCCCCTAGGAACGAAGGTGTCGGCTGTGAGCTCGACTGCAAACGTCTCTCTGAGCTTGGCGTCGTCGCTGATGAGAGTGAGATGCACCCCCTCCATCGCCTCGCTCTCTCTGAACGAGGCCAAGGTCTGCTCGCAACTTGCCGTCGAAGGCGAGCTGAGCACCCACTCCAGCTCTTTTTGCTGGAGAGTTCCCGTACTTGCCCCAACAGCGACATACGTCTTCGGGCTCGGCCCCTTGCGACCTCTCTGCCCAGCACCCTGCACGAGCATGCCTGCAAGCGGTTGTACCTCTGCGGCTGCAAGAGATTGCGCAGATTTTTTCAATCTCATTTCGGGAGAACTTCCCTGACGGCACAGGAGAGGAGCTAGGAGCTGTGATAGCTCGGCAAGGCTCCCTCCCTTGCCCCAAGGTCCTCGCTTGGCTCGAAGCTTGAAGGACCGGTGCAGCGCCGTTGCTTCCATCTGCACTGAGAACCATTTCAGTATTTTGTCATTCTCTGAGACCAGTCCCAAAGTGACTCCTGCACGATCCTTTCCATGTCGATCGAATGCTTGAAGAACGATGTCCGCTGCTTCAAGGCTCGAGCACGTTGCGATCCAGTCGACCTCTCTGTTCTGGTTGACTGTTTCTATTCCTACCGCAGCGAACACCTTCTTTGGCGGTAGGTTCCTCTTGGGGGGGAGGTTCACTGTCATTCCCGCGTTTGGGATCAGATCAATGATCGCTAATCCCTGCTTCAGGCATAGCTGCCTGTAGATCTCACATATGTCACCTGTGCTCGAATCGTTGAGCCTCAGGAGTTGGGCCACCTCAGCTAGGATTCCAACTCTGCCCATGTTCTCCTTCTTTGGCCGCATCTTGAACGAGATCGGTGGGTTGGCTGCTGGGTTCACTGCTAGAATTTATGGGGAGGTTTGAACC